>NW_012285797.1:0-24486 GCF_000151885.1 Dipodomys ordii
AATCGTGACTGTCTTGGTTTATAAGAAAGAAAGAATTGGGCCTTTAATTCATTAGTTCATAAATTAAAAAAGTAACCCTAACCCTAGAACCAGTTGCTTCTGCATTCAAATAGCCACACAATATATATTAAATTTATACATCTTATCTTTGATTCAACTCATCTTTCTTAAAATAATTTCTAGTTTTACTCAATATCTTGTTATTTTTCTAACACGAACCCTAACTGGAACATTCAGGCTAATCCTCCACTAATCATATCCCAATCCTAATATTATTAGCAGTTTCCTATTTCACATTCATCCTAATTCTATCTTGACTTGTTATTCGAAGATTAACTTTCAGTTTGACCCTAAATTTTCCATTTCCCTAATGCTAACACTAAGCCCAGCTGGAACTGAAACCTAACTTTCAACCTAATCATAATCCAAAATTAATATTAAAAAATACTCTAGCTTTTATTCATTGGAATGAATATTCCAGTTTGCACTCTGGAAATGAGTTTCAATTTGCCCTAATTCCAACAAATTTCCTGACTCTACCTCTGAAGTTATCTTGTTCCCTAACATGAACCATTATATTACTTGTCATCAGACTCTCTTATCAGGAAAAACACTGTAGTTTCCATTGATCCTACCTTTTCCTGAACCACTGTATTCTAAAACAATTTCATATTTACTTATCATCTAGTCCATTACTCAATGTTAACTCTCAACCTAAACCTGGCTGGAAAACTCTCATTAATCATTACAAGAATGATCACTGAGAAATAAATATATCATAGTAATGCTCTAGTTACTATTCATTCTCACATTTTTGCTTCTACTTGTTAGTGAAAACTCAATTTTATACTAAAACTTTCCTATTCATAACACTAATCATAATCAGAACAAAATTCTGACACTGATTTTAATCCAAATTATATGTCAATACTAACACTTACTAGCTAGTGTTACAATAGTTTTCATTCATCCTAACTTGATTCAAATATGCATTCCAAACATAGGTTTCTATTTTTTTCCAATATCTTTGTCATTTTCTAACCCGAAACTTAATCTTAACTGGAATATTGAGAATAAATATTGTCGCGACCACCTCGACCAGCAAGGAAGATGCGACCCGGGATTCTTCTCAATGCGGTTTATTCAAGACCTTGCTACAAGCTTCTCTCCCACTTCTCTTCTGCCCGCTTCTTCCCACTTCTCTTCCCCCCCGCCCCCGCCCTCCAGTTATAAGCCTCCTGGATGGCCAATCCCGAAGTGCCACGTGGCATATACCGATAGGGTCGCAAACAAAGAAGCAAACTAGGAGCCAAATCATAACCATATAAGGAGTTGTTTTTCTTACAGGGAGCACTCGTCACCGGGAAGACGGAAGGCGGGAGCCAGCGCCATACAATGTTGCTTTTGCGGCCGCGCCTTAAGGCCGCGCCGTCTTTGGTCGTGGCTCCTGCTGCTCTCCACAGCTCCCCCTTTTTTGTTTTATTACGCAACAGGTAAGTGTAGAGGTTGGGCCTCTGTATAAAACATTAATGAGAGGACCTTGCACTCGTCTTCGCCTGAGGGGCGCCTTCCGCAGTGATGACCAGGCCCGTCCGATGCCTTTTTTGCAGAGGTGGGATCTTGGGCATCAACCCACTTGCAACCCAACATGCTCTTCTTGGGCTCTTGCCAGGGAGTGATTCCCAAGTGCAGTGCGTTTGCCTCACACCCTGTGCTATTCCTTCAACGTGGCAAGCCACACATAGGAGGACTGTCCGGCCTCAATGGCAGTGAAGGCCTGGACCACCATAGCAATACTCCTGCGCTGCGAGCTCCTAATCCGGCATATGCACCACAGGCACAGCAAGATCACCAATGGCAGGATACCAATAAGGGAGCCCATTCCCGCCCACTCCTGAAAATGATCCACAGCTGTCAAAATCCAGGAGAAAACATCTTGTAACAGGGCATCATCCATCCGGGTAGAGTTTATCGCCGATCATAGCTGCAACATCAATTGGTCGAATTCCCCCGTCCAGTTGCCTAAAAGATAACTTGACAGTTGTTTAGACAAATTTGCTGCTTGGGTATAGTTATAATACTGAATAGCAGTAATACAAAGTCCTTCATATTTTTTAACACATCCCAGCTGAGCCAACTGCCACAGGATATCAACCTGCTCCTACACAAGGTCAACCCTTTGATTTAACAGCATCAGTCCTCCTTTTAATTGTGCATTGGCCGCTTGTTGTAAATCCAGAGCTCTGGCTCTAGTAGCCGACAAGTTATTTAAAGTCTGAGCCGTCTGCACAGTATGTGACATGGCGACAGCGGCAGCCGTCCCACCCGCAGCAGCCACAGCTATAGCAGTTACAATGGCCGCAGTGATGCCAAAATCTCTCTTATGCCTAAACAAGGTTACAGCTTGAGAAGCATCTACTGGCATAGGCACCCAACGTGGGATGCGTGCAACTATAGCTAACGGATACTGAGAACTCCAGCAGGTAGCATAATATCAGGTTTCATTAGTGCAAGCACATACATCATCTGAGCATACAGAGGTATTGTTAATTACCAAAAACACAAAAGGGGAAACCACACACACGGGTGTAGGCTGATCTTATAGGTTCGGCCTGCAAGCAACTTCCATTAAGACCACATAACAGCCAATTATTAAAGGGATTAATTCCAGCCCAGAATTGTACACTAGCATTGGACAAAACACTAGGGGAGAATGAAAAATGCTCAGACTCATCAGCCCAAACAGCGAGTCGTGATTGGCAACCTGTCCAAGGCCAAGCCTCCCCCATATGGTCAGGCAAGCAAAAAGGGGCCCATTTAGGTTGCTTTACAATCCATGGGTCAGTATTTAACTTTAAGCTTTCATAATATCTGCCTAAGACAGTACCAACAAATCCAGTAGCATTTGCCCAAACCTCAGTTGATCCCAGATTCCCATACCAATATCTAAAATAAGCAGCCGGGGAACCAGTCAAGGCCATGCAACTACCATTAAAGGTCACATCACTTAAACAAAAGCATAGCATGCCCATCAAGCTAATATTTCTTGCTTCACCTATCCCTGATATTTGTTTATCATCTGGGTAAAAGGGAAGTTTAAGAGTCTTATTTGTAGTGAAAAATCTAGGGAAAAGAGAGGCGTCATGTCTCACGGGCATGGGCCTCGGGAATGCAGACAGTATCCCCCATCTCACTACTGTCTGCCCCTGTTGGATCATCAGGAGCTGTATGATCAGCAACACAATCTTTTGTTTCTTCCGTGTTCCGTTCATCTTGGACTCACCGCAGAAGTCGTTCGGGCACCCACACTGGATCTGAACGATTCTGAGGAAAAACACAAACAGATCCTCGTGCCCATACCAGCACGGGGTCAGGCCCGTTCCAGAGGCCCGTGAGCACATCCTTCCACAAAGCCGATCCTAAGGCCGAAGGAGTGGAACAGGTATGCCTATCCGCCGCTGAGCGACCAGCGTTATCCAAATTAAAAAAAATTAGGGTGAAAAGTGTCATGGCTATTCTTTGTCTTGCTGTAGCCATCAGGGGTCCAGCTCACCCTTTTTGTTTTATTAACATTTCCTTGATAGTACGATGAGCTCTTTCCACAATTCCTTGTCCTTGAGGGTTATAGGGCAGTCCATGCACCATGGTAACACCCATTTGAGTGTAAAAGGAAACAAAGCGCTGCCCAGTATTGGTCGGACCATTATCAGTTTTTAGCTGTTTTGGCATTCCCCAGGCCGCCCATGCTTCCAGGCAGTGAGATATTACATCAGTAGCCTTTTCCCCTGACAGGGGGGTGGCAAGTATAACACCTGAAAAGGTGTCAACAGAAACATGTAGATATTTTAAGGGCCAAATTCTGGTATATAAGTTACATCCATTTGCCATACTTGTAAGGGTCTTAATCCACGTGGATTAACTCCAAACGTAGGGGGCTTATGGTAAATAATACATCGAGGACACTCCTTTACCACTTGACGTGCATACGCTCTAGAAAGGGAAAAGCGGCTTTGTAAAGTCCTGGCGTTTACATAAAATTTGGCATGAAAATCTTTTGCTAAGTCAACAGAAGAAGCATGGAGCGCCCACTCAATATGAGTGTGTGCATCAGCCAGGGCATTACCCTTTGTCAGTGGTCCTGGGAGGCCTGTATATGCTCGAATATGCATTGGAAAAAAGGGGTCCTTGCGTTGCCATATAAGGGATTGTAGCAAGGTAAAGGGAGCTAGAACAGAACTGGTAGCCTTTATTGTACCAACCGCTTCCAATATCTTTAAAGCATTTATTACATAGGCTGAATCTGATATTAAATTAAAAGGACAGGGGAAAGCTTTAAATACTTCATTTACAATCATCAACTCAACAATCTGTGGGTTACCAGGGACAAATTGATGCTGCATGGGGTCTTGGTTACCTGCGACGTATACCCCGCATCCCGTTTTGGAACCATCCGTAAAAATATTTATAGCCCCTCCAGTAGGCTTTTGGGCAGTTACCTTTGGAAATATCACTGGATGTTCCTTTACAAATCTCAGTCGGGGGTCTTTGGGCAAATGATTATCAATATCTCCTGGAAACATGCATCTCAAAATGGACCAATTATCAATAGTGGCACGTAAAGTCTGAACTTGGTAGGCATTGTAGGGAACAATGATGGAGTGCGGATAAATTCCAAAAAATTGTAAACTCTGTTGAACTCCTTGCAGAGCTAAGCCCGCTAAAGCCTCAGGGTAACACTCCAGCGCCTTTATGGGGGGCATATGAGAGTGTAACCACATCAACGGCCCCTCTTGCCAAAGTAGCCCAGTTGGTTGGGTCTCAGTGGGAAGAATGCAAAAGTCAAAGGGTTCGCCATCTTGTAGCCTGTTTAAACAGGCGGCACTTAAAGCCTCCTCCACCCTTTTGAGAGCAAATCGGGCGCTCTCAGTCAGGTCTCGTGGGGAGTTTAAATCTATATCTCCTTTTAACATATCAAATAAGGGTTTTAATTCATAATTTGGCAATTTCAAATACCCCCTTATCCAATTAATATCCCCCAACAATTTTTGAAAATCATTTAAAGTCTTTAAGTTATCTTTTCTCAGGGTCAACTTTTGGGGCATGAGCGCCCTGGGATGTAGCCTAGCTCCCAGGTACTCCACCACTCTGCCTGTTTGTATTTTTTCTGGTGCTGGATAAAGACCCTGTTCCCTTAAGGCAAAAACCAATTCCGCATAGGCCTTTTATAACCCAGCTTCTACCTTATGAGCTATCAAAATGTCATCCATATAATGGACCACCCTGAGTTTAGGATGCCGTTCTTTAACAGGAGCTATAGCCCTGCCAACAAACAGCTGACACATAGTGGGGCTGTTGGCCATACCCTGAGGCAGCACGACCCACTCATATCTTTGGTCAGGTTCTTCATGGTTACAGGAGGGCACAGTAAAGGCAAAATGCTCACAATCAGCAGAATGCAAGGGGATAGAAAATAAACAATCTTTTATGTCTATTACCATAATAGGCCAATGGGCAGGGAGTGCGGAAAGCAAAGGTAACCCTCTTTGTACAGGGCCCATAATTTGCATTTGTGCATTTATGGTACGCAAATCATGAAGTAATCGCCATTTACCCGACTTCTTTTTTATCACAAATATTGGAGTATTCCATGGTGAAATTGAGGGTCTCACATGGCCCAGTGCTACTTGTTCTTCTACCAGTTTATGAGCGGCTAAAAGCTTTTCGGAGGATAGAGGCCACTGAGCTACCCATACTGGTTCCTCCATCTTCCAGGTAATGGGAACTTGATTCTCAGTGGCCCCTATGTAAAACCCAGCCCATGTCTATCAAGTTTTTGGTGGACATCAATAGGCTCTTTACAGACTTGCACGTTTTTTCCCAGTCCTTGCCCTGGGCAGTAGCCCATTTGTAACATCATTTCCTTTGAGGTAGGAGAATATTCATTACTAAGGCAAAACCCCATCTCTTTTAGTAAATCTCGACCCCACAGGGAGACAGGCAATTCTAAAACATACATTGACTCAATTCCAGAGGAGCCAAAACCCTTTTCACAGCAGCTCTGATCCTCCAGGCAGCCACTAATCAATCTCCAAATGGGGCAGACTCCTGCCTTTAATGTGCCCTGTTCATAGGCAAAGTCCAAATCCCTCCCTAATTTATCCCATGAGGCTATTGTAAGGCTCCCGGACACTATGAACCAAGGAGCTACAATGTTGCATACTTCAAGGAACGTCTGTAAAGTACCCTTCTTTAACTTTAGTCCTTTTGAGCGTAGTAGCTCTTCCAGGGCCAGAAAAATTGGATGTGATGTCGCGGCGCCCATCTCAGTTATTAAAAATTTTATTTTTTGTTACTTTCACTTGAGGCCTGTATTTTATTTCTTCCCGTGTTTCCGCTCTCTCTTTTATCTACAGAGAAGAGAACTGTATTATGCCCACTTTAATCACGGATTCCCACTTCACCTGGGAACTTACCCCCGCTCTTGTCTCGGATTCCCCCTTTTCCTGGGAACTTACCGGTGCACCACCCTGACCACAGACAGTTCTGAATTCCCTGTATGGGCCACCAGCTGTCGCGACCACCTCGACCAGCAAGGAAGACGCGACCCGGGATTCTTCTCAATGCAGTTTATTCACGACCTTGCTACAAGCTTCTCTCCCACTTCTCTTCTGCCCACTTCTTCCCGCTTCTCTTCCCCCCCCTCCCCTGCCCTCCGGTTATAAGCCCCCTGGATGGCCAATCCTGAAGCACCATGTGGCATATACCGACAGGGTTGCAAACACGGAAGCAAACTAGGAGCCAAGTCATAGCCATATAAGGAGTTGTTTTTCTTACAGGGAGCACTCGTCACCGGGAAGACAGAAGGCGGGAGCCAGCGCCATACAATGTTGCTTTTGCAGCCGTGCCTTAAGGCCACGCCGTCTTTGGTCGCGGCTCTCGCAGCTCTCCACAAAATATAAGCCTAATTGCAAGTAGATTCTAATATTAATAGCAGTACTCTAGTTCACATTTATTCTAATTCTTACCAGACTTATTCCAAAATTCACCATCTATTTGAGCCTCATTTTTTTTCTCCTTCACTCTAACCTTAAACGTGGCTGGAATCCTAACCATAACCTTAACACTAATGGTATGGCAATTCTAAAATTTATGAAAAATGCTGGTTTTGTGCAATCCTAACTGAAATTCCACTTGTAATTCTTAAAATAAATCGCAAGTTTTCCTAAACCCTACATATTTTCTCATTCTTATCTCTGAACCTATCCTGTTCCATAAAAGTAATCATTAAACCAATTGATCTCAAATCCTGATATTATGAAATACATTTTACTTCCATTATCTCAGCTTTTCCTGAATTCCTAGAACCTAAAATAAGTCCAGATTTAATTAACATTTATCCTATTGCTTTTTTTTCTTTTGGTTGGTTTTGGGATTTCATCTCTGGGCCTGGGCATAATCCCTGAGTTCTAGGCATAGGCATGATCCCTGAGTTCTTTAGCTCAAGGTGTGCACTTTGCCACTTGAGCCACAGCACCACTTTCTGATTTTCTGATGGTTAATTGGAGATAAAATTCTCACAGACTTTCCTGCCTGGGATGGCTTTGAACTGCGATCCTCAGAAATTAGCTTCCTGAATAGTTAGGATAATAGGCATGAGCCACCAGTTTAATATATTTCTTCACTGAATTCTCCACCCCCTTTAACCAGAAACCTAAAACCTAATCACAGCCTGAATTAACAACAAATGGTTAATGTAAGGGAAATTGTCTGGATTCTATTCAATCACACATTTTTTTGCTTCTACTTCTTAGTGGAAAACTAAATTTTACCCTAAAGCTTATCCTTCCCTAATCCTAACAAGAACTAAAACAGTAACACTTTAAACCAAATTATATATGAATGTTTAAGATAACATGCACACTTGTTTTCATTCATTCTAACTTTGATGTCATTCATTCTTCTTAAAATATGTGGCAATTTTACACAATATCTTACATTCTAACCCCAGCTCTAACTGGAACACCTTGCCTAATCCTAAACCTATATATAACCGAATCATAATGTTAATAGCAAGTGTCTATTTCACAATTATCCTATCTCTTGCTCAGTGTGTAGGTCTAAATTTTACTTGCACTTAACTAAAAGTTGAAATAGGTACCAATTTTTAAAAATGTTTTTTATTTCCTGTCGTTTTATTTTTCATTTTTTAAATTTTATTTTATTGTAATGAGGCTTACATAGGGATTACAGTTACATGTGTAAGGTAATGAGTACATATCTTGTTGAGCATTGTTACCCCCTTCTTTGTTGTTGTCCCACTATCCCTTCCCTCTCCCACATCCATCACTCTTCTCTCCCCATGGTGTAAAATTCATTTTCAGTACAGTTTTTTTTTGTTCATCCTGATAATCGACTGTACGTCTTGAATTAAGTTGCAGTTTAGCTTAAATCTTCCAAATTATATGTGCATATATAAAAATATAATTTTATGTGAAAAACAGAAGATCTTTGGAGAAAGGAGTAACAAAAAGGAAATAGAGGGAGTAAAATCAAATATTTTTAATACATTATGGAAAGAGCATAATTAAACTGCCACTTCTGAAAATTAATAACCATTAACAAAATAACTAAAAGTAAATAAATAAATAGCACACTGCCTTCCAGTGTTCTTGAAGAGAATCATGATATGTCTTGTGAAAGAAATAATTGTGTTAGGAAAACTATGTTCATGCATAATTTATATTGTTATTGGCCAATTATTTAACTTAATGAATAAAAATTTATCAAATAAAATTTCATGACATAAATATAAATCAGTTACTTAATAAATGTTTGCGAAAAAGTTATAATCATGAGTTTTAAGAAGCTAAATTTCTATTTCCCTACAAAGCAATGATTTAGGTTTACTAACCTAGTATTTCTAGTAAGTTTAGAGAACATAATTGGCATGTAAAACAATGAACTGTACATTTTGTGTTTTGGATTTTAAACGTTGTCTTTTATTCAAATGAATACTTAGGTTTAATTTTCAAAATAAATGCAATTTTATCTCCTTTCAGAACAAGTACTTACCCTGCAATTAAAAGTACTAGGATATTCAGGTATTTAAAAGCTAAATTTTCTGTTTGTTATGTAGCTCTACATATTAAAAATGACATGATTTTTCTATTTGTAAATGTCTAACCTGTGAGATTTTTTCTTCATCAATATACATTATCTCATGAGGTTGTTGTGAAGGCTCCAGTAACCAGTGTGGTCAAAAGCATTTCCTGATTTCTAAATTTTAAATCTAATCATTTTTAGCCTTTGATTATATCATTTATTGTCTCTTCAGAGCAATTAAACTAAAATAAATACTACTTTTAAACATTTCACTAATATTGTAAATAATATTAACATAGGTTAAATAGAGACTAATCATTTCAAACTCACCATATTTGATGATCTTAGCGTGAAGAATGTAGAGAGTATCAGAACTCTATACTCAATATTTTTGGCTAGATTAAATTAAATGATATATCTGGATTTCTAAATTGGAGTAAATCACATGGAAATAGGAAAACAAGAAGAAAAATGATTACTCTGGGATCACTTTCTTCTTAAAAATATTTTTATTGTGAAAATACCGTACAGAGGGGTTACAAATATATGGGCAACGTAATCAGTTCATTTGTTATCAAGCATTGTTGCCTCCTCCTTTATTTCCCCTTACCATCCTTTCCCATCTCTACCTCTTCGCCAGCCAAAGTGGTAAAGTTTGTCTTTCGACATAACGTCTTGTACATCTCATTGTTGCAATTGATCCAACGGTATCCCTAAAATTATGAAGCAAAAACTTCTCCAAGAAATATATTTTTCAATAAAATGTTTCAATCCTTAGGTAAAGTGCTTTATCCTTCAAATATTGAAGGATAAAATTTTTATCAAAATAGAAATTCTGCAAATAATCTAATGTATGTTTTCATGCACAAAATTCTATGACTTCTAGTCTTGTTATGTGATTTTCATTATATTTTTATTGAGAAATGATTCCTAATTATATTTATTACAAACTTCTGTATTTATACAAATCATGCCTGTACATGTTAATTTACATAATTTAATACACAAACAACATTATCTTTTTTTCCTGTCTTCCACAGGTAAGGATGAGGTGCTGAAGTATATTAAATGAAAGCACTCTAAAAGAGAGTCTATGTGTCTTTCCCCTTCTCCTCCACAAATTATACCGACATCAAATACAGTGAAAGCAGGGGTTATACTGTGGGAGAGGGACATACAAAGCAACAAAGAAATAATCTTATAAATGCATTAGAAACAATCGTATGAATGAAAAAAAAAACATTGAATACATATCTTAGGGTTCATTTCCCTAACATCACCTTATCTGAACTTTTCTGCTTGACTGAGACATATACTAGATATTGCAAATTAGGGAAACCATGGAACCTATGTTTCTTTGGGCTTAGCTTACTTCACTTAATATAATTTTTTCCAAGCCTTTCCATTTCCTAACAAATGGGGCAATGCCATTCTTTCTGATGGAGGCAACAATGAGAAGTACAAGTCGTTATGTCGAAAACGAACTTTACAACTTTGGTGGGGGGGCGGGGAGTATTGGGTGGGGGGGAGAGGGAGGATGGGAAGGGATGGGAAGGGGAAACAAAGGAAGAGGCTGCAATCCTTGATGAGAAATGTACTCATTATCTTGCTCATGTAATTGTAACCCTTCTGTACAGTATTTTCACAATAAAAGTAAATAAAAATTAAAAAAAATAAAAGAGAGTATATGTGGACTGGAAATTTGCAACATGAGGATGGGATCATGAGCACTTTCTACTTGGCTGAACAGGAGTTCTTGTCTCTACAGTACTTTCTTGCCATTTAAGCACACAGTGAAAGCCACAAAATTTGAAGTTCATATGAAAGAATTACCCTCCGAAAAGTCTTGGCAACCCTGCTCAAAAGCTCAATTTAATCACTAGTTCTTTGTGCTTGCTGTCTGATCAATTTCCCTATCATGTTTACATATTATTAAGCATATTAGTCATTCAACTGGCAGTACATGGCAGAAGACTCCTGAAATCACATCTATTGCTGTGTAATATTTAGAAGATAAGAAAAAGATTATATTGATCTTTAATTCCTCCCTTTTGCTTTCAATATAGTAATTAATTGTCAAAACAATCGTATAAGATGTTAGTCTATTTTCCAAATTTAATTAGAGATTAAGCAAGTGTTTTTTGCAGTAAAGTGATGACAGTAGTATCACAGCTCTGATATGAGCACATCCTCCCTAACAAGTAATGCTCTATGGACTGTAAATATGGACGCCACACTAAATTCTCTCTCTCTGTCTCTCTTTTTCTCTCTCTACTCACACACACACACACACACACACACATAGTGCTGCCACCCAGACACATGGGAGATCAGTTCCATTCCTTTGTAATTATAATTGATTGATGTTTGTTCCCTTTCTTTTTTTGATTCAGGATCTTGCTTGGACCTGTATGTTTCCTCGAGATCAAGTCCCTTCTTAGTATACTGTGTATCTTTGTATGCTTCATGCCAATTAACAGTACCTTGAATACAATATATTCAAACTTGACATTCAAGTCAAACTCCATGAATTCTTACTACTATTCCAAAATATTAAAATGTATTGGATCTAGGGACAGAATGCCCACCTTGTTATTTTAGAAAGAATTGACATCATGAAAAAGAAGAACATTAATCAGGTACTGTGGTAAGAGAAGGGAAGTATGTGGGAAAATGTAGAATACTGTATGTGTGTTAGAGATAGAGAATAATAGGCTCATTTATTGATAACTTGTCATCCTATATTGAAAGCTCAATTTATGTGTACAGTTTTCCAGGTACTTTACTTACCTATCACTTCTGATCACAAATCTGCTTATGAATGTTTATAGTATCTTTGAATAAATCACACAATTTGCAGGTACTTATCATCTTAAAGAAAGACAGTCTGCTTCTACGTTTTTCATTATATGTGACAAACCCTTATTTTATGTTGCCCTGTTTGCTGAATAAATGTATTACTGGAAACAGAATATTGACACAAATCTGAGTGTAACTTTCATTTTGTAATTTCAAATATAATATAAACTTTGTATTGACTAGTTATTTTTTTAAATGAGTGATATCATGAACACAATATTTTGGTACCTTAAGTCATGAGAATTGCTGTGGTAGTTCTTGTGTCTTTTGACTTAACATTATGTTATTCATGTATAAACATTGCATTGCACTTTTTTATTTTTATATATAAAATAATCCCCAAGGGTTTACTTTAAAGTGATAATGGAGGGAGGTTGTCTTTTTGTTCCAAACTTTATGTTTACATCATTAAAAGTACTAGAAACACATGCTGTTTACTGGAGCAATATAAAAGATAAGGACATATTTCTAAAGCGAATGGATTTATTGATTAAAACATAGAATAGAGTAAAATAGTCAGGTTTCTTGTTTGAGACTGCATAAGTTTCATATGAATGTAGCTCAAGATAGCATTCAAAGATAAATTCATATTTATATTACTGAGATTTACATCACAATATAATAAATATAGGTATTTTAAGAAATAGGACATTCAAAGCCCTAGATACCTAATGGATGAAAAATGGACTTGATAAAAAGCAGAGGAAAACAATTCAACATGCATCTATTATGATTTTATCATACTAATATGAAAGCAATGGAGCTTTTCCCTTTCTGAAGAAGAACGTTTTGACAGTAATTTCAATGTAAGTTATAAATTGTAATGAGTCTAAAGTCTTTTCCTCCAAGATATCCGAGTACTATACTCATCCTTTGAAGAGTAAATTAGTAATTATTTTCATTAGCTTTGCTTAATATGAATTTATTTGTAGTAAATAGGTTAAAATATGTTCTTCCTCCCAAATTTAATAACAAACATTCTGTCTCTTTTTGTTTCTTCATACAAGCCTGAAATCACTACTTCAACGTAATATAAGCAGAAAAACAAAAATAACCTGATACAACAATCACAAATCTTAAATTATGTGAAAACATCCACAATATAAAAATAAATCTGAGGAAGAAGAAAAACAATAACAGAATAACAACAGAAAATTACCCTAGTAATCTCTAATGAAACAGAGGTTTATAGTCCTAGCAGATACTCCACTTCTAGAGGGTCACATTAAACAGCTATAATTATAGATATGCTATAAATATGTCTATAGATATGTCTATATATATAGACATAATTATAAACATATCATTCATAAGAAGATTTTATACTGTCTTCACAAGAAAATAGAATTCTATGAAAAGGTGCCAGCCAGGTAGTTGACTGCTATGACTGTGTTGACCAACACATTCAAAAGCACATCTGCAGTGTGAAAATAAATGGGCAACATGGAAAAAAGCAGGAACAGACGCGTACATCAGAGACAGCCACATCCATACACATAGACAATTCACCATACTACTGGACAGTCTGAACTGTCACTGGAACCACAAATATTAACATCACAACATCTCACCACAACTGTTTTCTATTCCTACACTTAATGGACCTGAAAAAAATGCAATTCCGGGAAAACAAATCATAACAGAAGACCAAACAAAGACCTGGCAAATCAACCAAGAACATAGAGTGTCACCTATTAAGATCATAGATTCCCCCAAAAGAAAACCTCCAAATGGACAAAACAAATCAGAAAAATACAAGAAAAGTGATGTCAAGGTAGTATAATTCACACAGTAAATAACCAGGCATTAGAACAGACAATCAAGGACCTAGAAGAGAGTTATCGAAACTTATTACAGATACTGCTGAAAAATGTAATTAATGGAAAGATAGAAAACCTCTACAAGGAAATTTGTGAACAAATGAGACCAACCAAAGATTAGCAAAATAATTCATGGAGACTACAAACAGAAAAATAAATAAAGTCTGAGAAGTCAAGGGAGTTCAAGAAAAACTGGATGCCTAGTTAAAAGATATGAGAGAAGACACAGCTAAGAAAACAACCCTTGCAAATCCCCCACCGAAAGAAAAAATGTACAGAGGGCTGGGAAGGTGGCTCAGTGGTAAAGCACTTGTCTTGCCTGCCTGAGGACCTGGATTCGATTCATCAGCACCACATAAGCCAAAAAAAAGAAAAATCCTGGAAGTGGCGCTGTGGCTCAAGTGGTAGAGCGCTAGCCTTGAGCTGAAGAGCTGAGGGACAGTGCCCAGGCCCAGAGATCAGGCCCCACGACCGGACCCCAAAAAATGTACAGAAAGTCCATAAAAGACCTAAAACAAAGCTTTAATAGAGAGATAGAACTCCTAATATTTACCAACTACAAGACAGGGAAATAAAAAACAAAGTAGAAAGCCTCCACAGCAAATAGATATCATAGAAGATAATCTCAGGGCCAAATACAGAATAGATCTAATAGGAAAGAGGAAAAAATCACTTAGAACAAATCCAAGAAATAAGAAATGATCTTGCCAGAACGTCAAGACTCAGTTAGAAGATCAAATTTCTGGGAGATAGGTATCAAGGAGAAAAGCAGGAAACTAAATGGATGGGAAACATATTACAGAATTCTATCAGAGAACATGCCAAACATCCAAAGAGATAGGCTCATTCAGAGAAGAGAAGCCTTTAGAACAAACACAGAATTCTAGAACTGAACAATCCACCATGACATCATAATCCATTAACAATCAAGGAAAAGATTCTTAAAGCTGCCATAGAGAAAAGATTGATTATTTATAAAGGATATACAGTCAGAAGAAAAACAGATTTCTTAGCTGATATGGTGAAAAGGAGAGCCTGGAATGATATATGACAAACACTAAAGGGAAACAACTACCAACCGTGAATAAGGTCCCATGCCAAACTTTACTTTACATGTAATGGATAAATAAACATATTTTATGACAAAGACAACTTGAAACAAGGTATCTACACCAAATCAGCATGATAGAATTTAATCAAATATATCGTACATAGAGAAGATCAAGAAGAACAGGAACTGGTTATATAAATGTTCCCTACCAGAGTTCAAGGTGAATTTATTAAGAGTAGATCAGGCACAGCTCCTAACAACTGGTGTATAACATATCAGGACTTATCAGATATTTCTGTCAACTCTCAATATCAATGGACTTAAATTTCCAAATAGAAGACATAGATTAGGTTGCATTTAAAAACAAGATGCATCCTTCTAGTATCTATGAGAGACACATTACCAAACACATTCTATGAAGCTAGAATTAGACTCTTCCCCAAATCACATAGGGACTCACCAAAGAAAGAGAACTATGAATTCAACTCTTTGATAAGCATTAAAGAAGAACTTCTTAATAAAATTCTCACTAACCAATTTCAGCAACTACCAAAGAATAATCATATGGTATGATCAAACAGGATTCATCTTAGATACAAGTGGATTCAATATTCTTGTGAATAAACATAAAACAAACTATCAGCAGAAGCAGGGACAAGAAACACAGGATGTAGAAATAGCTTTTAACAAGCTCCAATACCGCTTTATGATTAAAAGGTCTGAGAAGCTAGGAATGCATGAACATTCCTCAATATAATACTGAGTATGTATATGACACAGATAATTAGCATTTACCTCACGGTGGAAGCCTAAAGACATTAACATCAGGAATGAGACAAGGATGTCCACTCTCTCTACTACTCTTCAATATGGTAGTGGAATTTCTTGCAAGAACATTACACAAGAGAAAAACATAAAGCACATCCAAATATGGAAGAAGTAAAACTATCCCCTTTTACAGATGAAATGACCCTGTATTTAAAGGACCTTGCGGCTTCTTCCCTCAAGTTAGTTCAGGTGATGCTACCCTTCAGCAATGTAGCAGGTTATAAACCACAAGAATCATTAGTTTTTCTGTTACCAACAATGGGAAGATCCACGCTGAAATCCAAAATACAACCTCATATATTAGCCTCAAAAACAAATCAAATCTAAACAAAACAACAACAACGACAAATCTAGGAATTAATTTAACTAAAATTGTGAAGGACCTATATGTGAAAACTTTAAAAATATAAAAAGGGAAATTGAAGGAGATTCAAGGAAATAGAATGTCTTTCAATGTTCCTGGATGGAAGAATTAACATTTTAAAAATTGCAATACTTCCCCCAAACAATTGGCAATGCAATACTCATCAAAATCCCAACAATATTCTGCAGTGCAGTAGAGAAAGCAATCCAACTTTAATATGGAATTACAAAATTACAGATGATACAAAATGCTTAGAAATGAATTCATGGGCCTATAGTCATCTTACACACACACACACACACACACACACACACACACACACACAAACAATGGGATTACATTCAACCATCAGAAAGATGACTTTTCACCAGTGGTAAGGAAAATGAAAGGTTTGGGAAAATTATATTAAGAGAAAAGAGAAAGGAATGCAGACACAGAGCAATATAGGTTTCATGGATTCATTAATTTATTGAAACTAGAAGGTGCATGCAAATCTATAAGTAAGCAAGACAGATTCTACTTCGTCCCAGTTAATATGGCCATTACTAAGAAAACTAACAATAGCAAATGCTGGCCAATTGGGAACTCTATTACACTGTTGGTGGGAAATTAAACTAGTTCTACTATTGTGGAATGCAGTAAGGAGTTTCCTGAAAAGCCTAAACCTATATCTCCCTTAAGCCCCAGTAATTTTCCTCATGGGCAGTAATCCAATCAATAACAAACAGCCTCACATGAAAGCTACCAGTATATCCATGTTCAGAGCCCAGGCCCAGAGTTGAAGGCCTGGAAAAAATTTACCACTGCTGGTATTTGTTTCCGCAAATATGAACCGTTTGATATAAGATAACAAATGAATCCATTTCCAATAGCTAGTTTAGGACTTAAAGGGAGTGGGTGATAAAATGGCTCCTCTGTTGAGTGTTAGGAGAAGATGTAGGCAGTCCATGAAATGGGGATATGTTGTTATTGTTGTTGTTCGAGGTGCTTGAAGTCTGGGCTTGGGCACTGTTCCTAAGCCCTTCAACTCAAGGTGAGTGCTCTACCTCTTGAGCAACAGTGCCTCTTCTGGTTTTCTGGGGGTTAAATGGAAATAAGAGTCTCAGGGACTTTCTTGCCCAGGCTGTCTTTGAATTGAAGTCCTCAGATCTCAGCTTCTTGAGTAGCTAGGATTACAGCTGTGAACCACTGGCACCAGGTAAAAATGGGGGATTTTTAGAAAAGAAAATCGCCCTCTTCACCTGTGTCTAAATCTCAGATATTACTATTAGAACACTTCACCTTTTACTCATTTCATCAGATATTTGTAAATTTTCTCTTTTTCTTCATGTGGGAATACTGCAGTCAATATCAATTCAGCTGGGGGACTGGATCAATTGTATGGTAATTGCTAGCACCTAATTTAAGAACTTTTACATCAAAAGAAATAAAACCCTCATTTGGAATAATTGTGTTTTCTTTTTATTACAAATCTGTGCTGGATTACTTCCTAATGTGATATTGGACCTTCTAAGAGAATGATGACATTTTCTTTCTCTTCAGCCTTCTCCCACATATGGTCAAATATTTAAGAATTCAAAGATTTGAATTGATAATTGATTAAGCTGACTTCTAAGAAAATGTGAATTTCTGGAATTTGGTCTGCTGTCTTTTTCTTACATGCACAGGCTTTCTATGATTTATTTGTTCTACAAGGAATTCTACTTTCTAATCTTTGTGTGACCAATTTTAGTCTCTCTGATCAGTCTTTCTGACCCTCTCTCTGGAGTCTCATTTAGGTTTGCCTCATAAAAAATATTTTAATTATCGGCTAAATGACTCTCAGCTTCAGTTTTTTGACTGACTTCATGTAGGCTGTAATAGCAACCCTGCCTGTCTGTGCTTACTGGAGTGCTTTGTGTGTGTGTGTGTGTGTGTGTGTGTGTGTTTTGTTTTAGAGGTCTAGGATTACTATTCAATTTAGTAGTTTCTCTTGGCCCCTCTGATCCCCTGGCTTAGAGTCAATGGGTTTTTCTAAAACTACAAAGAACAGCTTAGTAAATTCCTGTTTTAATTTTCCCACAATGAGGCAATCAGGCATCATTGCAAAGCCATCAATAGTGCTTTGTAACCACTTACAGAAGTTGTCTATCAAGATGGCTTTCCAAGGTTGACTGTGAAAATTGTTCATTTCCAACTAGGCACCATAAAGCACATCACATTCCTGGGATCATACTTTTGGAAGGAAGGTTCCTCTTCCTTCCTTCTCTTATGATAGATCAAACCATAATATTATTCAGTTGTAGAGCCTGGAGCACATTTTCTCAAGAATATTCTGTAGTGTAAAAAAGGACCAACTTTCAAAATAAAGGTGAAATTACTTATCTACTACAGACTGATTTATCTTGTTTATATCTCTTGATATTTTCATTACTTCAAACACATGGATAATTTATATTGGTATTAGACAAGTGGCAAAGGATTAATGGAATAAGCATTCAGTTTACTTTTGTATATCCAATGTAATACATTAGCCCATTATGGAAAATTGACTACAACTGTAGAAAAAATGTCAGGAATATAAAATAAGCCTCAAGAAAAGGTGAGGAAGATGGCAGGGGAGAAGCTGGAGGCTAAACAAGCTTTAGCATAAAAAGCAATTTTAGTGTTCCAGTGAACAGTACTAGGCCAGAGAATTACACCAAGTGTGCCATCACAGTACAGAGAGTTTGGCCAGAGAGGGAAAATCAAGGCAAAGAGACAGATCTGAGCACTTGCCAGGAGCTGTGGCAGCGGCAGCAGCTGTCACACCTGCAACAGAGAGGGTCTGGGACAAACTCACAAGATGAAGCAGGAAAGCTGATTCTACACAACACCAGCAAGAACTGACAAGGAGCAGATATCTTCACACTGCAGATAACAGATCAGAGATAACCCAGGAACCAAGACTCTGGCATCATGAGTAGAAGCCTGACATCCTCACTCCTTCTCATGGATCAGAGGAGGGAAGGCATTCATCCCCCACCCTACTACTGGAGAGTTCCATCTTTGATACTGACAAAGGCTCTGCTGAGCTGCCAGTTCCAATTCAGGCCTTGGGAGATAACAAGACAGCTATTTGGCAGGTCACAGGAACCTGCCCAGACCTGCCAGGCTCAACTCCACCCAGGAAAAAATCACCCACCCCAGGCAGAGGAAATCTGCCACCTGGGAGTGGCTTTCTTCACTGGGTAAACAGAGCCAGAGGCTCCCCCTCCCTACAGCAGCCTAGTCAAATGAAATTCAGTAAACATAAACTCTGAGAAAGGCTCCAGGCTGTGCTCTGTGAGTGTCTCAGAAGCTAGCCCCTCAGGGAAAAGCTACTGTTTGCTGAAAGGCCTCAACTCAACCCAGAACCTAGCTCATCAAAGCATTGCCAAACAAGAGAAAACAGACATCTCCCTCTTTTGCAATACTCAAATCAGATCTCTCTCCCACTGAACTAGCCTGAGAGGAGGATCACAAAATCCTCGGTAAAGCGGAGCATTTTCTGCTTACCCAAACAAACTGCCTTAAGTACCCAATCAAGCTGCCGGAAAACCAAACACCACAAGCAGACCCGGGACTCCACCAAGAGGCTGGTTACTGACACAAGGGAAATACAGAATCTTCCCATCTCCCAGCCCACAAAAAAAATCAAAGTACTTTATTTTTGTTTTTGTACCTTATTTTTATTTTTTGTTTTTTTTTAAAATTTTTGTTTTTATTGTTTATTGTTTTCTTCTGCATATAATTTTTATTTTAGGTGAATATATGTGTGTGCTTATTTTTTAATCTCTACTGAGCTTTTGATCCTTTTCTTTCTTTCTTCCTTTCTTTCTATTTATCTTTTCTCCTTCTTTTCACTTCTTCTCTTTCATTCTTTTCTGCATGACTTAATTGCTGTTCTGTTCAACCTCAAATATACCTGTCGTCGATTATTAGATCTTATACTCCATTGTGTACACACTTAATCCAGAAATTTATTACTCAATTCAAAACCTCTTAGACTTAAATTCTTTAATATCAGTATTACCTCTTTATACCCATATAATATTTTAAAACATTTTTTCTAGTTTTTCATGTTTCCTTTCTATGCCTCCCTTCCTCTCATCCCA
Source organism: Dipodomys ordii (assembly GCF_000151885.1). Classification (NCBI taxonomy): domain Eukaryota; kingdom Metazoa; phylum Chordata; class Mammalia; order Rodentia; family Heteromyidae; genus Dipodomys; species Dipodomys ordii. Next base: position 20,140 of record NW_012285797.1, read on the forward strand.
TCCGCATTCTTCTCTGAATACTGCTTCTTCAAACTTGCAGTTTTTAAGGGTTTCAATTTTTAATATTAAATTTTTGTTTTTCCATTTTTTCTTGTGATTTTTTTCCTTTTTCTTCTTTTTTCTTACTCTTTTTTCTCTCGGTGCTATCATTCTGTCCAATCAATTTCCCTCTTTGAGATGAGGACATGGTTAAACCGTTCTTCCTCACGTTCCCACATCCCTCCAATCCTATTGTTCCCCAAATTTTACCTAAACCTAATAATTTCTGGTTGCCAAATTCTCCTTTGCTGTTCTTAGGCCATTAAGACATAGTTGTTTGATGTTCAATAGATTGTATCTCTTGAACCAGATTGTATCTGCAGACTTTTGACTGTGGAACTACAGACTTTGGTTGATGCTTACCTTAAAATAGTGTTCTAGCACAAAACATGTTATTCTCATCCCAAATGGGCAGAACAAGCCTGAAAAACACAAGAAAAATGGCAAACCTGGGGTTCTCAACTCCCATTCATGACAATCAGGGGAGAGAAGAGATAAAGAATAATCCAGAGGAGAGTTCCCAAAAAGCTCTACAAACACTACACGTAAACAGGGTAAATGAAAAGAGTTAAAACCTGCAAAACTCTCAGTGTGAGCATGATAGGGAGAGAGAGGAGGCAAACCAAAGATCAATACAGGAGACTCATGAGCTTGAGGAAGCTACTCAAAGATTGATACAGGAATTTCGTGAGCAGATTGAGAACACTCAAAGAGAAATAAAGGAATTGTGTGAGCAGGTTGAGATCAGACAAAGAGATAGACAGGAATTGTGTGAGTAGGTTGAGATCAGTCAAACAGATAGACAGCAATTACGTGAGCTGGCTGAGAACAGACAAAGAGAAAGTCAGGAATGGCGTGAACAGGCTGAGAACACTCAAAGAGAAATACAGGAAATGTGTAAACATGGGGATCTTAATCAAAGAGAAATACAGGAACTGAGAGATCGGGATGAGAAAGGACAAAGATCAATGGAGGCATTCATGGAATACAGAAACAGAGAGCTGAAAGAAATCAGGGAGACCGCAAAGGGAATGCTCAGTGGAGAACAACAGAAGGAATGGGAGTCCTAGGAAACCATAACAAATCAACTAAGTGATTTGAGAATAAAAACTGAACACCAAATTAAGGAAATAAAGAACTTCTTACAAGATCTAGAACAAAGGTCCAGCAAAGAATTTGAAGTCATCAAAGTCGACCAATTAGACGGAGAAGAAATAAAAAACGAAGTAGAAAGTTTTGACAGTAGGTTAGACCATGTAGAAGATTGAATCTCAGGGATTCAATACAGCCTAGATACTATAGAGAAAGAACATAAAACCATCCAAGACAAATCCAAGAAATATGATTTATCTATTCAATTCTATTTGGAAAACACCATCAGAAAGCATAATCTGAGGATAATGGGTGTAAAAGAACACCTAGAGTCAGAAGTTAATGGTCTAGGAAATTTGTTTAACAAGATCCAAGCAGAGAACTTCAAACATGCAAAAAGATAGGGCAATTCAAATACAAGAAGCTTTTAGAACTCCAAATAGACCAGACCAAAACAGGACATCCTACTGTCAAATTATTATCCGCACAGGATCAATTCAGACCAAGAAAAAAATCCTTAAAGGTGTCAAGGAGAAAAGATCAATAACATATAAAGGGAAACCAATTAGAATCACCACAGATTTCTCAGCAGAGACAATTAAAACAAGAAAAGCCTGGAATGATGTATGCAATGCCGTAAAGACAAGCAACTATCAACCAAGAATACTGTATCCAGCTAAACTCACCTTCATAACTGAAAGTCAAATAAAAATCTTCCGTAGCAAAGAAAAATTGAAACAATATATCTCCACCAAACCAGCTCTACAAAGATACCTAAAGATGTCCTACACATAGAAAACCTACAAGACCACAATAAAAACCAAGAAACCACACCCAAACTGAGAATCCAAGAACCATAGGAAGAACCCTGTTGTGGCAGCCGCAAAGAAGGTGAATAAAAGGGCAAGAACTCCCAAATACCTCTAAGTCCTATCTCTTAACATTAATGGGCTTAACGCTCCAATTAAGCGACATATACTGTCTAGTTGGATTAAAAAGGAAGATCCTTCTACCTATTGCCTTCAAGAATCCCACCTTGTCCATTAAAAACTACACATTTTGAATGTGAAAGGCTGGAACAAAATCTATCAAGCAAACGGGTCCAATAAACAGGCAGATGTTGCATACTAATATCAATAAATAGACTTCAAATTAAAATTAGTTAGAAGAGATAAAGAAGGTCTCTTAATATTAATTAAGGGATCTCTACTTCAGGAGAGATTACAATTCTAAATCTGTATTCACCAAACAATGGAGCATCCAAATTTATCCAAGAAACACTACTTTCTCTCAAATCTCATATAGATCCAAATGCATTAATGGTCAGGGGCTTTAACACATCACTATCCCGATAGATAGATCAACTAGGCAAAAAGTCAACAGAGAAACCGCAGATATAAAAAACTGCATAGATCAACTAGATTTAAAAGACACCTACCAAATATTTCACCCAGCAGCATCAGAATACATGTTCTTCTCAGCAGTACATGGAACATTTTCCAAAATAGACTACATTTTAGGTCACAAAGCAAACACTTCCAAATTCAGGAACACTGAAGTAAAATCTTGCATTCTCTCAGATGACAAAGGAAAAAAATTAGAACTCAACACCAAAAGCAAAAAAGAAAGTCCTGTAACATACGGAGGCTGAACAACACACTGTTGAACCACCAGTAGGTCATGGAAGTGATTAGAAACGAAATTCATGTGTTCATGGTATTCAACAAAAATGAGCACACAAACTACTAGCTCCTCTGGGACACAGCAAAGGCGGTACTCAGAGGCAAGTTTATATCTTTGAGTTCTTACATCAACAAATTCGATAGATCTGAAACTAACAATTTAATGAGACAGCTGAGCCTCCTTGAAAAAGAGCAAGATAAACCCCAATCCAGTAGAGGGAAAGAAATAATTAAAATTAAATCAGAATTAAATGAATTAGTATAAAAAATAGAATCAACAAAACAAAGAGTTGGTTCTTTGAAAAAATTAACAAAATAGACAGACCCCAGCAAATCTTATCAGAAAAAGAAGAGAACACACCCAAATAAACAAACTCAGAGATGAGAATGGAAATATCACCACAGAAACAAACAAGATTCAGAAAATTATAAGGGAATGATTCTCAAATCTTTATGCTAATATGTTTGAGAACTTGGCAGAAATGGAACTTTTCCTAGCAAATATCAACATGCCAAAACTAAATCAAGATGAGTTAAACCATCTTAACAAGCCCATACCAAGCATTGAACTAGAAATAGCAATAAGAGACCTCCCATCTTAGAAAAGCCCAGGACCAGATGGTTTTACAGCAGTGTTCTACAAGGCCTTCAAAGCAGAAGTCACACCAATGCTCCTTCAAATTTTTAATGGAATTGAAAGAGAAAGTTTACTACCAAATTCATCCTATGAATCTATAATAACCCTCATCACAAAACCAGGCAGGGACTCATCAAAGAAAGAGAACTATAGACCCATTTTTTTGATGAACATTGATGCCAAACTTTTCAACAAAATTTTGGCCAATCGACTTCAACAATTTATCCAAAAATCATAGGTCACAATCAAACAGGATTCATTTCAGGGATGCAAAGCTGGTTCAATATACACAAACAAGATAACATAATTCACATCAACAAGAGCAAGAATAAAAACCACATGGTTATCTCAATAGATGCTGAGAAAACATTTGACAAGATCCAACACTACTTTATGATGAAGTTTCCGCAAAGACTAGGAATCCATGGAACATTCCTCAGTACAATGAAAGCTGTATATTAAAACCTCAAGCCAGTATTATGCTCAATGTTGAAAAATTAACTGCATGTCCTCGAAACTCAGGAAGGAGACAAGGATGCCCACTCACTCCATTGTTCTTCAATCTAGTATTAAAATGCCTAACTACAGCAATAATACAAGATGCAAAGATCAAGGGCTTCCAAATAGGAAAAGAAGAAGTAAAACTCTCCCTTTTTGCAGATGACATGATCTTGCATTTAAAGAATCCCATGCATTCTGCTCCCAAATTCTTCAAGATGATTCAAAACTTTGGCAAAGTAGCAGGGTATAAAATTAGCCTTCAAAAATCAATGGCTTTTCTATATGCTACCAATGAGAAAAGTGTGACTGAAATCAGGACAGCAACTCCATTTGTAATAGCCCCACCAACAATAAAATACCTAGGAATTAACAAAACAAGTGAAGGACATCTATTGA
>NW_012285798.1:0-1100 GCF_000151885.1 Dipodomys ordii
CTACCAAATATTTCACCCAGCAGCATCAGAATACATGTTCTTCTCAGCAGTACATAGAACATTTTCCAAAATAGACTACATTTTAGGTCACAAAGCAAACATTTCCAAATTCAGGAACACTGAAGTAAAATCTTGCATTCTCTCAGATGACAAAGGAAAAAAATTAGAACTCAACACCAAAAGCAACAAAAGAAAGTCCTGTAACATATGGAGGCTGAACAACACACTGTTGAACCACCAGTAGGTCATGGAAGTGATTAGAAACGAAATTCATGTGTTCATGGTATTCAACAAAAATGAGCACACAAACTACTAGCTCCTCTGGGACACAGCAAAAGCGGTACTCAGAGGCAAGTTTATATCTTTGAGTTCTTACATCAACAAATTCGATAGATCTGAAACTAACAATTTAATGAGACACCTGAGCCTCCTTGAAAAAGAGCAAGATAAACCTCAATCCAGTAGAGGGAAAGAAATAATTAAAATTAAATCAGAATTAAATGAATTAGTATAAAAAATAGAATCAACAAAACAAAGAGTTGGTTCTTTGAAAAAAATTAACAAAATAGACAGACCCCCAGGAAATCTTATCAGAAAAAGAAGAGAACACACCCAAATAAACAAACTCAGAGATAAGAATGGAAATATCACCACAGAAACAAACAAGATTCAGAAAATTATAAGGGAATGATTCTCAAACCTTTATGCTAATATGTTTGAGAACTTGGCAGAAATGGAACTTTTCCTAGCAAATATCAACATGCCAAAACTAAATCAAGATGAGTTAAACCATCTTAGCAAGCCCATACCAAGCATTGAACTAGAAATAGCAATAAGAGACCTCCCATCTTAGAAAAGCCCAGGACCAGATGGTTTTACAGCAGAGTTCTACAAGGCCTTCAAAGCAGAAGTCACACCAATGCTCCTTCAAATTTTTAATGGAATTGAAAGAGAAAGTTTACTACCAAATTCATCCTATGAATCTATAATAACCCTCATCACAAAACCAGGCAGGGACTCATCAAAGAAAGAGACTATAGACCCATTTTTTTGATGACATTGATGTAACTTTTCACAATTTGGGCATCGACTTCACATTA
>NW_012285799.1:0-3114 GCF_000151885.1 Dipodomys ordii
GACTTAAAGAGCAACTTCTCTGAAGAGGAAAAAAGGATGGCCAATAGACACATGAAAAAATGCTCAAGTTATAGCCATAAAAGAAATGCAAATCAAAACAACAATGATATACCACCGCATCCCAGTTAGAATGGTTATAATAAAAAAATCTAATAACAACAGCTGCTGGAGGGCATACGGACAGAAGGGAACTTTACTGCATTGTGGTGGGAGTGTAAACTTGTTCAACCACTTTGGAAAGCAGCATGGAGATTCCTCAAAAGACTCCACATAGAGTTCCTTTATGAGACGGCAATCCCACTTTTGAGCATTTACCCAAATGATCACAAACAAGACCAAACTAAAGATACCAGCATGACTATTTTTATTGCAGCATTATTTACCATAGCTAAGTTATGGAACCAACCTAGATGCCCCTCAGTAGATGAATGGATCAAGACAATGTGGTATATATACCCAATGGAATTCTATGTCTCCATCAGAAAGAATGCCATTGCCCCATTTGTTAGGAAATGGAAAGACTTGGAAAAAATTACATTAAGTGAAGTAAGCCAGGCCCAAAGAAACATAGGTCCCATGGTTTCCCTTATTTGTAATATCTAAGTTCCGATAAGTTGATGTTAATGGAATGAACCCCAAGATAAATATTCAAATGGTTTTTTTTTATTTTGTTTTCCTTTTATGCAATTGTTTCTATCATATTTATAAGATGATGTTTGTCTTGAGCCTCCCTCTCTTTTTCGTGTTCTTTGTTTTGTTGAATGTTGCAGATCTGACAGGAGTATTCTTCTGGTGTTCTCATAGTAGTTCTTGTCCTCAGCTCTCTCATGGAATCTTGTTGTTTCAGACATCTGAGAGCGGTGATGGGAAAGATGGGCTGGGCATATTCCCAGGTTCTGGGAAATACTCTATTCTCCCACTCAGTGACTAAGAGGCCAATATCCTAACCTACTCCAGTTACCTGGAATCTCTTGCTCACCACTCAGCCACCTCTACTTTCCTCAATGGCTGGTAGTGGTGTCAACCAACAGAGGGAATTCTGGTGCTGCAGGGCAGCATGGAATGTGGGCATGGCCAGCATTCTTGAATCCCATTGGTCACAAAGAACCAGGAAAGAATGGGTTTGTGGCCGGAATCCTGTGATACAGGCAGCATGGGCGGAGTACAAATGAGAGCGGCTTCGCCAGACCCTTTCCCAGGGAACTCTGTCCAATTCAGTTGGGTACAAAAGGTGACCTGCTTTACTTGGATGGCTGCACAAATTGTTGTGTATGGCTGTTTGTTGCCAGTCTCAGACCTTGAACTCAGGATCTGGGCACAGTCTGTGAGCTGCATTGGATCAAGGCTAGGGTGAGCCACATGTCTCTTCTTGTGGCTTTGTTGCCACTTAAGTTGGACAGTGGTCTCAAGGACTTTCCTGCCTAGGGTGACTTTGAAAATGACCCTCTTTTCACAGCCTTGTAAGTATCAAGGAGGACTGCTGAGAGCCACTGGTGCCTGCCTAATCATTGGTCTTGCTGATGTTCTTGGACAGACCGGTGAGTTCCCTATCCTCAGGTTTAAGTGGTGGGAGCTGGAACCCACAGTTCGAATCCTGGTCCTGCCACTTTCAAATGGCAGGAGATACTAAGAAACTCATTTTATCCATATCAATACCAATGGAATATGATATATGTCATGATTGAATGGCAGTTCTTGAATGATTCCAGTATAAAATTATACACAATTATATTATAGGACACTGATCGATTTTAGTTAATACTTTATTAAGCATTTCAACAATCACATATATTAAATGGAGGCGGAATGAAATACCCAAGAATTGCGTGTCATAGAGCATAGAGATGCCATTTTTCTTACCTGGACTGGGATTTGAACTCATGGTCTTGGTAACTCTGTTGCACCGTGTGGGAAGGGGAAGCTTGCCTCCTTGAAGTCAAGAAATTCACGTCTGTTCCTTAGGCCTGAAATCGATCCTCTCCACTAAATAATATTCTATTCATGTATATTGTAAATATATGATTTATATTTACAGACATATGTATGTACATATTGAGTTCAGTATATTTATTCATTTTATTTTTTGTTTTGTTCATGTGTTGACTTTATTTTATTGTCTATTATGGCACATAGAACATTAATTACATTGATTACATATGATATAGGTGTACATATGTATTCTGCTTCATATCTGACACCCAGGACTTTCACAGAAAAGGAAAACATGTGTCACTATCAGCTTTTTATTCCATGATTCGTTGTTTGGGAGTTCTGACGACATCTGATCTCATGGCCTACAGGGACAAATTCATGAATGGGTCAGTGTCAGCATGCCATCCTCGGGCAAATTGAGCTGACAGGAAGTTCCCAGGGCCTAAGATTGAGCCCCAGCGGTTGACAAAATAAGAACAGATTGACACTCAGATGGTAGTACGCTAATAAATATATATCTTTATAGAGTGCCAGAGATGTCTATCCATTATTCAGTTATATAGACTACATTCCTACCATTCTTGGGTATTATTATGCCTCTATGTAATTAATGTTATTGTTTTTAGCCTCAATGAGATGTACAAGTCGTTATGTTGAAAATTAATTTTACAACTTTGGTGTGGGGGTAGGGTGAGGAAGGGGGGTTGGGGAGGAATCTTAAGATTCCTGGCAGGAATCCAAATGGGGGCTGTCTCCCCTATGGGAAAAACGCATCCAAATCCCCTGCCCATGGAAACTAGGGGGTCAGGTCCTCTTCATTGTTGTGTCAGGGGGTCCTTGCACCTGAATTTTATTTGGGGCTAAGGGAATAGTTGTCCCCAGTGCTTCTGAAATCTGGATTCAGTTGCCCCTTTTGAAAATTTTAAAATGTTAATGGTAAACAAAGCTATCTCTAACTGTATATGGGGATTAACTCCCCTTTTTTGTTTTATAGGCTATCAGAATACAAACTAAAGGGTTTTTGAATGTCCTGAACGGCTATAATTATGGCCAGCACTTCTTTATATTGTGATGACCCTTGACAAGGTGGGAATCTTTGTTGTCTGGCTCCTCAAAGCTGCATACAGAGAGCCTGCTTTACCTCCATCAGTAAAAACATGGAGGTCTCCAGGAATAGGCGTA
>NW_012285800.1:0-8637 GCF_000151885.1 Dipodomys ordii
GCCTCCCTTATCCCAGGAGACAGTCAGACACAGCAGGGAGTCAACTCAAGCAGGAAAACTCCTTTATTAACACAGAGCAAGCCATTTTTAAAGCAAAAAAGAGTGGGTGGCATGGGAGGGGAGGAAGAGGAACCAATTACTGTCAAGGTCACACCCTATCATGCACCTAAGCTTCCAAGGTCTGGTTACATACTGTATAGCAAATTGGGCTCTGCCCACTCAACTCCCTATCAGCATCATCTTTGCTGCCCATGTGCTCTATAGATTCTCTCTTTTTTGTTTTAATGGCAGAACCACCTCCAAGTTAGTTATCTTTTCCCCTCCTCTGTAAAGGTTATTTTAAAAGGATTCCATTGGTAAGGATAGCATTGGCCATGCAGGGGGTTTGAGGCAAGTCTTGGTGGTGAGATTCGCCAGACAAGGTTAGGGAGGGCCCTTGTGCATGATCCAAGAGCCCATCCCAGTTACCTCACATCCCCACCCAGCACAATAATAATCATCAGTCGCACCACAGTTAGAAATGTCCGAAGCAGTTCAATTAATTCCTGGGCATATATAAAAGTCAGTATCTCATAATGTCATCCTCTTCAGAACCTGGGAGCAGCCTGGGTATTGGGAATTCCACACATGCGGCATTGTGCATCCTCGTGGGCCCCCACACTCAGGCCATTCTACTATAGTCCAGAAAAACAAGGAAAATTTAAAACAAACTGCAGAGTTAGCAAAGCAATCCTGGGCACCTGGTGTCTTTTAAGTAAGCCAGTTCCTTGTACATGCCTTTAAGCGAGCACAGGGGGTCAAGGTGACTTTAAGCTTTACTTTAAGCTCGAAATGGCTCCCAACAGCTCCCCTCTCTTTGTTTAAAGAAGTGAACCTGCCTGTCTTAGGTTGGGTGGATCGCCTTTTCTGCCTGACCCATCATCGGGAACTTCTTCAGACCAAAGCTGAAGGCCCTGTCTTAGGTTGGCCAGACTGATACCCCCTCTTACCCGTCTCTGGCTGCAATTCCTCTCGGGGAAATTTATTCACTTAGATCTTGATCTTATGTAACTGGCTGGATAAGCTCATAAGAGTTTTGTAGTGCACATATAATGCAAGTAAGGCATAGAAAAACCATCAGCAAAAGCATTTCCATGCCAAGCAATGTCATTACCAGTCCTTTAACATTTGTCAAGGATGGAATAGCAGTCTTTGCCACTTCAGAGTCCAGAGGTGGGGCTTGTTCTAGTCCAGCTATTTGCCTCTGGGGTTGAAAAAGATCTAAACTGGAAGCATAACAAAAGGTGGTTGTTTAACAATAAGTATGGATTCAATAATGCCACTATACAAAAAAATTACTAAAAGAACAATTAGAGCAGGTGACATTAAAATAATTAGCTCCAACATAATTATTAAATGGTCTATACATAATGACATAGGGTGTGATCAAAATGAATATCAGGCCACCAGGTCAAAGGGACAACTTCTCTTGTGGTGCTATTGATGATTTCTGCATTGCCAGCATTGATCACTGCCCAGGTCACTCGTCGAAGTTGATGCAAGTTCCATAGGGCCATTGTCAGGACTGGGAGGGTCAGGACAGCCAACAGCTGGAGTATTGCCATCTGTAATTGTTAGAGAACACAAGAGCTTCTCAAGGGTTGGTTGCCCTTGGGGATGGTTAATAATTATCTTTTGGCTTTTCTCTTTTAAACACAAGCCTAGGCCACTATAGCCGTTTTTCTTCCTTATTGGTTAGCTTATCCTTGGGTATCCTCCTGTATAGAGGAGATAGTTAAAAACTTAAGATTCCTGGCAGGAATCCAAATGGGGGCTGTCTCCCCTATGGGAAAAATGCATCCAAATCCCCTGCCCATGGAAACTAGGGGGTCAGGTCCTCTTCATTGTTGGGTCAGGGGGTCCTTCCACCTGAATTTTATTTGGGGCTTAGGGAATAGTTGTCCCCAGTGCTTCTGAAATCTGGATTAAGTTGCCCCTTTTGAAAATTTTAAAGTGTTAATGGTAAACAAAGCTATCTGTAACTGTATATGGGGATTAACTCCCCTTTTTTGTTTTATAGGCTATCAGAATACAAACTAAAGTGTTTTTGAATGTCCTGAAGGGCCATAATTATGGCCAGCACTTCTTTATATTGTGATGACCCTTGACAAGGTGGGAATCTTTGTTGTCTGGCTCCTCAAAGGCTGCATACCCAGAGCCTGCTTTACCTCCATCAGTAAAAACATGGAGGTCGCCAGGAATAGGCGTAGCAGAAAATAGAGATGGCATTTCGAGGGGAAGTCACCATACCATGACAGTCTATTTGAATGGCCCATAATGGCAGTCAATTTGGCCTAGAAAACCCTCTAATTAGAGAGCAAGATGAGCATTGGCTCGAATGAGCCATTCAACATCTGCCATCGGAAAAGGAAAAACAATGGAGTGAGGGTCAAGGCAATAATGCCTTTGGGCTTGGGTCCTTCCCTTGACCATAGAATGTGCAAGTTGGTCTGCTTGAGAGTACACCCAATGTGTGCCCCCCAGGGGAGTGTGAACCCACTCTAATGGCTCCCCCTTTTAAGTTAAAACTGCAGAAATCAATGTAACACCTGCAAACAACTAAAGGAAAATGGGCTCAAAAATAGAATACGCCTTCAGGTAAACTTCATCCAGGGCTTTTTGGAACTGCAAAAATATTGCCCAATGGCTGTCTGAAATTGTAGTAACTTCTTGGGGCATTCTGTCTTTTAGTAGAGCAAATAAGGAGGAAGAGGAGCCAATCTCTGTCAAGGTCACACCCTATCATGCACCTAAGTTTCCACGGTCTGGTTACACACTGAACATAAAGCAAATCAGGCTCTGCCCACTCATCTCCCTATCAGCACCATCTTTGCTGGCCATGTGCTCTACACCGTGTGAGTACTGATTCTTGGATCTTTCCCATTTCCTCCAATTCCTCAATGTTATTCTTATTGTCACACTTCATGAACTCTTAATTAAAAATTTTTGTTGCGACATACGTCTTGCCTATCATTTCCTATGAGAATCCTGCATGAACTAAACTCTTCCCTAGGGCTGAATTCAAGCACCTCATAACATTTATAGACATGTTAAATATACGATTTATACTTACATCTATATATTCAGTCTATATTGTGTTTGTTGGAGCGATTCATTATGTTTTATTATTGATTTATTGGTTTAGCATTTATTTTACGGACTGTGAGTGCACCCATAACATTTATTACATTTATTCCAATCTATTCCATAGCATGTAACTTTGCAGACATATTATGAACTTGCACAGAAAAGGAAAACAGATGTCACACTTGAAATCTTACACCAGGAAGAAATTTTTGGCAATGATGGGACCTAATCTGAAAGCCTGAGAGGCCCAATTCTTGAATGGGTGTCAGCACCACAGCCTCTAGCCCATTCAGCTGCCAAGTTGATCCCAAAACCTGGGATCAATCCCCTGTTTGGCCAAAATCGCAGTAACTTTCTATGATGATAGTGGTACATAAATAAATATAAATTTAGATATTTAGGTACTGCTAGAGGTGTCTATCTAGTATTCAATGACATATACTACATTCCTAACAATTCTCATGTATTTAGTGAGGATTCCATTTAATCAATAATAATTTTTAATGCATAATAAAGTATGAATTAAAATCAATCTGTGTCCTGTGATTATTGGGTGTAATTTTATGCTAGACTCATTTTGAGGGACTACTTATCCAACCATGACATTGATCACATTTCTCTGGTATTCCTATGGACTGGCAATAGTTTCTTAGGCTCTCTAGCCCCTTTTAAGTGGCATGATCTGGATTCAAACTCAGGGCCTAGCGTCTAGGTTGGCCTATGGCTTCACTGACAGCCCGCTAGCCTTCAGCAATGCCAGGTGACCTACAGGTTGCAGCCACGTCATTCAGACCCAGGATGGTCACCGTGCAAGAAAGAAAAATAGAAACTGCTGACCTTCTGCGGTTTGTGGCTTTTTTCTTGGTGGTGTTTTCATTTTGTTTTCCTGTTAGTCACCGAGGCCTAGAACCCAGGATGGGCTGTGGGTCCAGAGGCTGCACAATCCCAGCCTAGGGTGATAGAAACTGAGGCAGGATTGCCACGACCTGAGTTAAAGCCCCGTGCATGGCAAAAACTAAATTAATTAATTGATAATATTACTGAAGCTCCCTGTCTTGGATTTTGTGCCATTTTGTTGTTTGCCAGGCAGGGATTCATCTTGAGATCTGGGTAACTCTGATGCACTGAGGGGGATAGAGGAAAAGAAATCTCTCCTCCCTTGAAGACAAGCAATTCAGGCCTGTTCCCTAGGACTGAATTCAAGCCCCAGCCCTGGAGAACATAACATTTATAGACATGTTTATTATATGATTTATACTTACATCCATATATTCAGTTTATATCGTGTTTGATGGAATGATTCATTATATTTTATTATTTATTTATTTACTTTCCATTTATTTATGGACTGACTGTGAGTGCACCTATAGTATTTATTACATTCATTCAAATCTATTCCATAGCATGGAGCTTTGCAGACATATTATATACATAATACTTGACACCCAGCACTTGCACAGAAAAGGAAAACAGGTATCACACTTGGAATCTTTCTCCAGGAAGACATTTTTAGCAATGCTGGGGCCTGAACTGAGGAACTAGGAGGCACAATTCACGATTGGGTGAATGTCAGCATGGCAGCCTCTAGCACATTCAGATGCCAGGTGGATCCCAGGACCAGGGATCGAGACTCAGTTTTGGCCAAAATAGCAATACTTTTCTATGCAGACGGTGTTATAAAAATAAATATATATTTAGAAATTTGGATACTTCCAATGATGTCTATCTAGTAGTATTCAATGACATATACTACCTTCCTAGTGATTCACAGGTATGTAGTGAGAATTCTATTTAATCAATAGTATTCTTTTAGGGGCTGGGAAAGTGGTTCACTGGGAGAGTGCTTGTCTTGCATGCATGACCCCTGGGTTCTATTCCTCAGCACCACAGGATCAGAAAAAGCCGGGAATGGTTTTGTGTTTCAAATGGTACAGCACTAGCCCTGAGCTGAAAAGCTAAGGGAGAGTTCCCATGACCAGAGTTCAGGCCCCATTACTGACAAAACACACACACACACATACACACACACACACACACACACACACACACACATATTCTTTTAATGCATATTGTATAATGTGAATTAAATTCAATCCACATCTTGTGAATACTGGGTTTAATTTTATGTTAGACTGATTGACAAACTACTCATCCAACCATGACATTGATGACATTGCTCTGGTGTTCCTATGAACAGGCAATAGTTTATTAGGCTCTCCAGCCCTTTCTAAGTGCCATGACTGGGATTCAAATGCCTAGGTGTCCAGATTGGCCTATGGGTTCGCTGGCAGCCTGCCAGCCTTCAGCAATGCCAGGTGACCTACAGGTTGTAGCTGTGTCATTTGGACCGTGATGGTCACTATGCAAGGAAGGAAAACGGAGAAACCACCAACTGTCTGCAATTCATGGCTATTTTTCAGTGCTGTTTTCAATTTGTTTTCCTGTCAGCCCCTGAAGCCTCGCATCCCAGGATGGTCTGTGGGCCCAGAAGCTTCACCATCCCAGCTTAGGGTGATGGAGGCTGAGGCAGAGTTGCTAGGACCTAAGTTCAAGCCCCGTGCCTGACAAAATAAATGAATAAATAAATAAAATAAAATAAATTTTTAATAAAGTATATAAAAATAAAATAAATCTTTTTATTATTTAAAAATATTAAAAATTGTGGCGAGTGCCTTCTCGGCCAGCGAGGAAGAACGACCACCACACCAAGAGTCTTGTCAGATCACGCTTTATTGGAGAGCCTTTGAATTGATGGGAGAGCTTGAGCGTGAGAGCGCATGTATACAAAACATGGCCGCTTATATAGGGAATAGGAACACTGTCGTTTTCCCATTGGTCGTCTGCCTTTCGCCATCACCAGGTGCCACGGGATTGGCTGGGGACTCTACGTGGCTTGCGCATGCGCAAAGCCCAGGACCCACCGTCCTGCCAAGCACTGCCTAATATGGAGTTACCTCAAAACTGCAAGGAAGTGGGCGGCGCCTTCGCGCCGGCTCCCCACAGTTCCCCCTTTTTGTTTTTTGGCAACAGGTAAGAGTAGAGGTTGGGCCTCTGTCTAAAACATTAATGAGAGGACCTTGCACTGGTCTTCGCCTGAGGGGCGCCTTTTCCAGTGATGACCAGGCCTGTCCGATGCCTTTTTTGCAGAGGTGGGATCTTGGGCATCAACCCACTTGCAACCCAACATGCTCTTCTTGAGGAGATGGTCCTCCTCAAGTGCAGTGCACTTGCCTTGCACCCTATCCCAAATTGCAAGTTGCATACCTGTCCTGGTGCAATGGGATCCCCTGATCCCTCGGGGTGCTAAGGCTATGCAAAAAGGTAAGGCTTAATTGCCTCTCAGGGCCGACAGCCAGATCTGGGGTGAGGATCCACTCTCCAAGGCGGCTAATGCTTGCGAGATAACAACCTTGTCCCTTCTGGTTTGGGCTTGAAGGCGACAGACCAACCATAGGCAGACCACGCATCCTCCCAGGCAGCAGGCTAAAAACATTCCGACTCCCACCCACTCTTTGAAAAAGGACACCGCAGAGGCAATCCAGTCAGTAAATTGTCCCAGAGTTACAGGGTGAACCCGAGTAGCATTCAACAGGGTGATCTTTAAAAGCTGTCCCCAAACTAGATCTTAAAAAAGGGAGTCTGCATGCAGGGGCTAGGAACTGGCCACGCCCTGGTAACAGCCCACAGCATCATAGGTTTAGCTATCACAGGGGTTGCTATTAGCACTGTTGCTAACAGCAGGAAGATCAGGAGATGAGTGGATGGCATCTTCATTTTGCGGGTCTTCTTTTTCAAGAGGGGGTTCTTCTGCAGTCTCCACCGGCCTGGTCAGTCTCGTTGGCACCCAGTGAGGTACTTCTTGACTCTGTGGAAAAACACAAACCGCTCCCCTGGATCTCGTTATTACCGGATCCGGTCCATACCATTTATTATTAATAACATCCTTCCACATAACCATGTCTTTAATATCCATGAGGTCTCTTGTCATATGCCGATCTGCAGCAGACTGATCATTGTCATTTAGAATTAAAAAATTAAGGGTAAAGAGCACAAGAGAAAGTCTTTCCCTGGGGAACGCTGACTCAACAATTCCCCCTTTTTGTTTTTGAAGCATTTCTTTTATGCTTCTATTAGCTCTTTCCACTACACCTTGTCCTTGAGGATTGTAGGGCAATCCGGTCGGGTGGGCAACTTGCATTTGTGCGCAAAAGGCACGAAAATCATGGGAAGTATAAGCAGGGCCATTATCTGTCTTAAGTCTAAGGGGCTTTCCCCAAGCTGCCCAAGCTTCTAAGCAGTGTATTTTGACCTGAGACACTTTTTCTCCTGCCAAAGGTGTGGCATGAATGACACCAGAAAAGGTGTCCATAGACACATGTAAATATTTCAACTTACCAAATTCTGTCAGATGAGTAACATCCATTTGCCATAGGGCGTTTGGTCTTAACCCCCTGGGGTTTACCCCCACATGGGGAGGATGAAGAAAGGTAACACAAGATTTACAGGCTTTAACAATATCTCTTGCCACATGCCTGGGCAAATTATATCTTTTCCTAAGGGTATTTGCGGGTACATGATACAATCTATGAAAGTCTTTTGCCAATTTTACAGGATCAGCAGCAACCAGGGCCACAGCCCGAGCTGCCTGGTCCGCCAGGGCATTACACTTTGCCATCGGGCCCGGCAACATAGAGTGGGCATGAATATGTCCAATATAAAAAGGGTGTTTTCTGTTTAAGATAAGGGATTGAATCTGTAACAAAACATTAGAAATTGTACTGGCCTGCTTAATTGAAGCAGCAACTTTAAGGGAAGCAACGGCATTTACAACATATAATGAATCAGAAAATAAGTTTAAAGGTTGATCAAATCTTTTAAAAACTTCAAGCACAATTAAACATTCAACAGCCTGTGGGACATTCGGCCGAAAATTAAAGACCACCGGCTGTTTGTGTCCTTGAACAAAAAAGGCACCTTGTCCAGATTTTGATCCATCCGTAAAGATGGTCAGGGCACTAACTAGGGGCTCCTTTGAAGTAACGACAGGAAAATACACAAAGTTTTTATTAACAATGGCAAGCAGGGGATGCTTAGGATAATGATTATCAATTACATTGGGAAACAAGCAAACAAGAATTGCCCACATCCTTAAGCTGAAAGTAGGAAACCGGCTCAAAATTTCTTTTATTAGTAATTGGATTCTCAAAAACTGGAAAGGCGGCCGCCAGCTGCGACCAGGTGCTCCCTTCTATAAAGTGACTCCGCCCTGCCTCCGGGCACAGAGGGGGGGGGCGACGGGTGAGGGCCAGCTCCTTTCCTCCTTTCTGGCTGCTGCGGTACTCTTATTGTTTGGGGACACCATCCCCCATATCTGTCTGCCTCATACTCAGCAGCAGCCTCTTCTAAGTCTTTATCATCAGCTGGATCAATCTGCTCTCCCTCCTCCTCTAACATTTCTTCCTCTGAGTAACTCACAGGATCACTGCGTTCTTGGTCCGGCCCTTCCACATG
>NW_012285801.1:0-40782 GCF_000151885.1 Dipodomys ordii
AGATACTATATAACGGAAATGCACTTTACAACTTTGGAGTGGGTGGGAGGTATAGGTGGTGGGAAGGGATAGGAGAACAACAATGGAGTGGGTAACAATATTCAATAAGGAATGCAACTTACTCATGTAACTGTAACTACCCTGTTTAGTATTTTTGAAATAAAATAAAATTTTAAAATTGAGCCTATCCTAGAGAAAATATTGTTTTCAAAATAATACATCTATCACAGACCTTGTGAGTGATTCTAAAGTCAAGCTGTTAGACTTGGAAAAGGATACATTGGGAAGCCATCTCAAACAGCAATCAAAAGGCTGAGAGCTGTGCTCTGGAAAGGCCAAGCGGTCAAGGGAAGACAGGGGTATGATTTATTACCTCAAGAGTATTTAAGTTCGAGCTGTTGGACACTAAAAGATTAAGACTTCGGAGACACAATGGATGTCTATGTTATGGTTGGAATGACTATTGTTCCCTTCTGCTCCCTAAAAATAATGGATTCAATTGTCACTATGTCTACAAACAATACTTCATGTTAATAGTTGTAACCACAACTATATTGATGTCTTTGCGGACATACCTGCAGCCACTGACCACCACCCCCCGTAGTATAATGAATATAAAGCATGTCAAGCAGGATTTAGGGATCCAGAAGTTGGCAATGACGCTTTGGGTCCTCTGGTGTCTTCTTTCCTATCACTTCCTGTGATTTCTTAGTTCTTTGTCCAGGTATCCCATCATCTTGGTTGTCCCATGGTTACGGTTAGTGACAGTACTGATATTCTGAACACCTCAAAACAAACTATGACAAACACTTCCTCAAAGAACATTGACAAATGTATAGGAGCACCTGGAAAGATACCAAACATCAGCAGTCACCCTATGATCCTCTAGCAAGAAAGTACAATTCAGGAGTATCTTTACTTCTGATAATATGAGATAAATAATTGTCCCTAGGTATTTGGTATTGCATACATTTTCAGAAACACATATACATTGTGAAATAATGTCGTTTATTTCATAGATCACAGACCATGTGACTTGAGTGATTACCCTAATATCTTATCTCAGTTTCCTGATTCAGAATTAGATGAGTGTGAATTGCCTAATTATGAGCATTTCTCCATGAAACTCAAGACCACAAAATGAAGTGTCAGGGTCAGGCCGTTACATACCTGTAAGGATTTTACATATATTAGAGTAATATGTGCCTACACTGATCAGCATTCATGGCACATTGGTGTGTTATAATGGTCTTCAGATCAGAAATATGCTAAAGTTTAAAGTAGGATGATGGGCTATACATTTTCAACGCAAGAGTGATTATCACCCCCTGCAATTATTCTCAGTGGAGAACTCTTCCTATACATTTTACTAACTTAGCATCTATTCTGGGCTTTACCATTATCAGGCAGGGTCACACTGTATTGAGCTACAATACTGCAACAACCTTAGCTGCCTTTGAATTTTATCTCCAATATTGATACCAAGGTCAACTCTGCAACTCTAATCACATAGTTAGTGAACACCTGGACTTTTTAAGTGTGGTTAAATATTCAGCTATCACTGCTCATTGCCAGTCTTAAAGATCTCACTCCTTTAGATTTATTGTGTATCTTCTTGTATTTCCAACACTGTTTTAGATGTTGGATTTTGAAATAGAGCTTTTAGTTTGCATTTGATTTATGGAGGTGCTAGTGGTGCCAGTTGAACTGCATATATTATAATGTAAATAATTTGATGTTTTGACATATAAATTTAATTTTGGCAATTGAGGAAGGGAACATACATGACTCACGCAAGTTTTTTATGTGTATTCGTATTGCTATATTGTGAACTTCCTAAAAGCCATCCATGGGAGCACATGTCCCTAATCCCATCAATTCTGTCACTGAGATAAGGCTTGAAAGTTCCAGAGCACTTGGCGCTTCATAGTGAGAACCTTTCTACAAAGAAGGGGGAGAGAACAGCGAAAAGAGAAAATGAATCTTCCAACTGTTTTCTTTCATATTCTTTACACTTAACCATTGAGACTACCATAATAGTATTGTTTATGACTTCTTTCCTACACTTTTACTGTTCTTTGCTGTTTTATTTATGCATCTCTAAGAATCATATAAGAAACACATAAGAAATGTATGTAAATCATATAAGAAATCATAAAAAATAGTTTGTTAGGGATATATAATCCAGAAAGAATAATTTTAGGAAAGTAGTAAGCACATAAAATGTAATGCATTGTCATTGTTGAAAACTTCAGCAGTTGTATTTTATTTACTCTCATAACAAAATTTATAAACTAAGTTACAATAGCATTCCAAATGGAAAACAGAACTAGAAACATGAAGGGCAGCACTAAAGAATGCTACTGCTACCACTAATAGAGTAAGAATGAAATTTAGGCAAAATTCCTTCAGAGTAAAAGCCACAGGACAGCCCCAACATTACTTTCATTGTTCATATGAAGAAAAGAACTTTTTTGGTAGTAAAGACAAATTTTCACAGATTTTAATATCAATTGGGTATATATTTCTTAAGGCCTTCAGGAAGGATGCTGTGACCATGTTGGTGGAAACTGAATTCTTTGAGACCTACTTCACAATGTGCAGACACCATTCCAAGCACTGCACTTGCATTAGGGTAATTTTTAGTGTTCATGTCTCTTCTTCAAGTTAGAAAATGAATTAAGTATCTTATTAAAAGCAGAAGTAGGCAAGAAGGCCAAACAAATTTCCCAAGTACCTAAGACTGATCAGTTGTCGACCTATAATTCAAATCCAGGTTTCCACCAGGCCTATCTGAGGCTATTCTCTGTAACATTCATTACCTTTAAAGAGTTAGGGAGCAGATGAACTCACATTATCTTCCTAATTATGGTTATAAGGGCAATAACAATTCTACAGAATATAAGCATTTGTAAATGAAAAGGGTGTAGATAATGAGAGTGTAAGTGATCTTTATACCAAATAAAGATGGGTTTAATTTCTACAAAAATAACTGAATGAACATCACTCACCGTCCACTGTTTATTATTCCTGGAGTAATTCCTTAAGGAGAACAAATCCCCTTTTTCTGATGAACACAGGCTTTTATCATTAAGTACCTTGAATACACAGGGAATAGTTTTTATGGATATATAATACAAAAGAAATAATTTTTTTTAATTTTATTTTATTTTATTTGTGAACATACTGTACAGAGGGGTTACAATTGCATGGGCAGGATAATGCGTATATTTATTACCAAGCATTGCAGCCTCCTCCTTTGTTTACCCTTCCCATCCCTTCCCAGCCTCCCCCCTCCCACCATCGCAATCCTTCTCCTTCCCCCCTCCCTCCCACCCACTTCCCCCCCCAAACCCCCCCCCCGCACCGACGTTGTAAAGCTCGTTTTGGACATGACAACTTGTACTTCTCATTGTTGCATCAGATCCACCTGTATCCTTAAACAACTGGGTTTTCCCCATCTCCTCCACAAGTTATACTGACATCAAATATAGTGAAAGCAGGGGTTATACTGTGGGGGAGGGACATACAAAGCAACAAAGAGATAATCTTATAAATGCGTTAGAAACACATGTATGAAAGAAAAAACATTAAAATACATATCTAAGGGTTCATTTTCCTGACATCACATTATCTGACATTTTCCGCTTGACTCGTACATATACTAGATATTGCACATAAGGGAATCCATGGGACCTATGTTTCTTTGGGCCTGGCTTACTTCAATTAATATAATTTTTTCCAAGTTTTTCCATTTCCTAACAAATGGGGCAATGTCATTCTTTCTGATGGAGGCAGATCCAGTAGAGGGAAAGAAATAATTAAAATTAAATCTGAATTAAATGAATTAGTATAAAAAATAGAATCAACAAAACAAAGAGTTGGTTCTTTGAAAAAAATTAACAAAATAGACAGACCCCCAGGAAATCTTATCAGAAAAAGAAGAGAACACACCCAAATAAACAAACTCAGAGATAAGAATGGAAATATCACCACAGAAACAAACAAGATTCAGAAAATTATAAGGGAATGATTCTCAAACCTTTATGCTAATATGTTTGAGAACTTGGCAGAAATGGAACTTTTCCTAGCAAATATCAACATGCCAAAACTAAATCAAGATGAGTTAAACCATCTTAACAAGCCCATACCAAGCATTGAACTAGAAATAGCAATAAGAGACCTCCCATCTTAGAAAAGCCCAGGACCAGATGGTTTTACAGCAGAGTTCTACAAGGCCTTCAAAGCAGAAGTCACACCAATGCTCCTTCAAATTTTTAATGGAATTGAAAGAGAAAGTTTACTACCAAATTCATCCTATGAATCTATAATAACCCTCATCACAAAACCAGGCAGGGACTCATCAAAGAAAGAGAACTATAGACCCATTTTTTTGATGAACATTGATGCCAAACTTTTCAACAAAATTTTGGCCAATCGACTTCAACAATTTATCCAAAAATCATAGGTCACAATCAAACAGGATTCATTTCAGGGATGCAAAGCTGGTTCAATATACACAAACAAGATAACATAATTCACATCAACAAGAGCAAGAATAAAAACCACATGGTTATCTCAATAGATGCTGAGAAAACATTTGACAAGATCCAACACTACTTTATGATGAAGTTTCCGCAAAGACTAGGAATCCATGGAACATTCCTCAGTACAATGAAAGCTGTATATTAAAACCTCAAGCCAGTATTATGCTCAATGTTGAAAAATTAACTGCATGTCCTCGAAACTCAGGAACGAGACAAGGATGCCCACTCACTCCATTGTTCTTCAATCTAGTATTAAAATGCCTAACTACAGCAATAATACAAGATGCAAAGATCAAGGGCTTCCAAATAGGAAAAGAAGAAGTAAAACTCTCCCTTTTTGCAGATGACATGATCTTGCATTTAAAGAATCCCATGCATTCTGCTCCCAAATTCTTCAAGATGATTCAAAACTTTGGCAAAGTAGCAGGGTATAAAATTAGCCTTCAAAAATCAATGGCTTTTCTATATGCTACCAATGAGAAAAGTGTGACTGAAATCAGGACAGCAACTCCATTTGTAATAGCCCCACCAACAATAAAATACCTAGGAATTAACAAAACAAGTGAAGGACATCTATGATGAAAACTTTGAAAACCTGAAAAACGAAATCAAAACAGAACTTAGAATTTGGCAAAAACTCCCATGCTCCTGGATTGGAAAAATCAACATTGTGAAAATGGCCATACTTCCCAAGGCTATCTACAAATTCAATGTGATACCTATCAATATTCCAATCTTATTCTTCAAGGAAATAGAAGACGCAATCCAAAAATTCATATAGAACAATAAAAGACCCTGAATAACAAAAACAATCTTTAACACAAAGAACAGTGCTGCAGGAATATCAATACCAAATTTCAAACTCTACTACAAAGCCATAGTAATCAATATAGCTTGGTACTGGCACAAGAACAGATACCAGGACCAATTGAATAGACTTGAAACCCACAAATGAACCTAAAGACCTGTAGCCATCTAATCTTCAATAATGGAGCTAAAAAAAATAGAATGGAAGAAAGACAGCCTCTTCAGTAAATGGTGCTGGTAAAATTGGTTAACTACTTATGGAAAACTAAAGCTAGAACCTTATATATCACCTTGCACCAGAATCAACTCCACATGGATCAATGACCTTGGAGTCAAAGCAGACACTCTGAAAACATTACAGAATTTCGGCATAGGCCGAAATTTTCTTAATAGAGCCCCAGAAACACAACAAATGAAAGAATGGTTGGACAAATGATATTGCATGAAATTGCAAAGCTTCTGCATGACAATGGACATAGCTTGGAAGATCAATAGAAAGCCCATTCATTGGGAGAAGATTTTCACTAGCCATACAATAGACAAGGGTCTCATATCTAAAATATACCTGGAACTTAAAAAAATAAATCCCTCCAAAACAAATCTTCAAACAATTGCCCAATAAATGACTGTTCTAAAGACTTAAAGAGCAACTTCTCTGAAGAGGAAAAAAGGATGGCCAATAGACACATGAAAAAATGCTCAAGTTCTAGCCATAAAAGAAATGCAAATCAAAACAACAATGATATACCACCGCATCCCAGTTAGAATGGTTATAATAAAAAATTCTAATAACAACAGCTGCTGGAGGGCATACGGACAGAAGGGAACTTACTGCATTGTTGGTGGGAGTGTAAACTTGTTCAACTACTTTGGAAAGCAGCATGGAGATTCCTCAAAAGACTCCACATAGAGTTCCTTTATGAGACGGCAATCCCACTTTTGGGCATTTACCCAAATGATCACAAACAAGACCAAACTAAAGCTACCAGCATGACTATTTTTATTGCAGCATTATTTACCATAGCTAAGTTATGGAACCAACCCAGATGCCCCTCAGTAGATGAATGGATCAAGACAATGTGGTATATATACCCAATGGAATTCTATGTCTACATCAGAAAGAATGCCATTGCCCCATTTGTTAGGAAATGGAAAGACTTGGAAAAAATTACATTAAGTGAAGTAAGCCAGGCCCAAAGAAACATAGGTCCCATGGTTTCCCATATTTGTAATAACTAAGTTCAGATAAGTTGATGTTAATCGAATGAACCCCAAGATAAGTATTCAAATGTTTTTTTTATTTTGTTTTCCTTTTATGCAATTGTTTCTATCATATTTATAAGATGATGTTTGTCTTGAGCCTCCCTCTCTTTTTCGTGTTCTTTTGTTGAATGTTGCAGATCTGACAGGAGTATTCTGCTGGTGTTCTTGTAGTAGTTCTTGTCCTCAGCTCTCTCATGGAATCTTGTTGTTTCAGACATCTGAGAGCGGTGATGGGAAAGATGGGCTGGCCACATTCCCAGGCTCTGGGAAATCCTCTATTCTCCCACTCAGTGACTAAGAGGTAAATATCCTAACCTACTCCAAAGTTACCTCGAATCTCTTGCTCACCACTCAGCCACCTCTACTTTCCTCAATGGCTGGTAGTGGTGTCAACCAACAGAGGGAATTCTGGTACTGCAGGGCAGCATGGAATGTGGGCATGGCCAGCATTCTTGAATCCCATTGGTCAGAAAGAACCAGGAAAGAATCGGTTTGTGGCCAGAATCCTGTGATGCAGGCAGCATGGGCGGAGTACAAATGACAGCGGCTTCGCCAGACCCTTTCCCAGGGAACTCTGTCCAATTCAGTTGGGTACAAAAGGGTGACCTGCTTTACTTGGATGGCTGCACAAATTGTTGTGTATGGCTGTTTGTTGCCAGTCTCAGACCTTGAACTCAGGATCTGGGCACAGTCTGTGAGCTGCATTGGATCAAGGCTAGGGTGAGCCACATGTCTCTTCTTGTGGCTTTGTTGCCGCTTAAGTTGGACAGTGGTCTCAAGGACTTTCCTGCCTAGGGTGACTTTGAACATGACCCTCTTTTCACAGCCTTGTAAGTATCAAGGAGGACTGCTGAGAGCCACTGGTGCCTGCCTAATCATTGGTCTTGCTGATGTTCTTGGACAGACCGGTGAGTTCCCTATCCTCAGGTGGGAGCTGGAACCCACAGTTCGAATCCTGGTCCTGCCACTTTCAAATGGCAGGAGATACTAAGAAACTCATTTTATCCATATGAATACCAATGGAATATGATATATGTCATGATTGAATGGGCAGTTCTTGAATGATTCCAGTATAAAATTATACACAATTATAAGACACTGATCGATTTTAGTTAATACTTTATTAAGCATTTCAACAATCACATATATTAAATGGAGGCGGAATGAAATACCTCAGAATTGGGTGTCATATAGCATAGAGATGCCATTTTTCTTGCCTGGACTGGGATTTGAACTCATGGTCTTGGTAACTCTGTTGCACCTTGTGGGTAGGGGAAGCTTGCCTCCTTGAAGTCAAGAAATTCAAGTCTGTTCCTTAGGCCTGAAATCGATCCTCTCCACCAAATAAAATTCTATTCATGTATATTTTAAATATATGATTTATATTTAGAGATATATGTATGTACATATTGAGTTCAGTATATTTATTCATTTTATTTTTTGTTTTGTTCATGTGTTGACTTTATTTTATTGTCTATTATGGCACATAGAATATTGATTACATTGATTACATATGATATAGGTGTACATATGTATTCTGCTTCATATCTGACACCCAGGACTTTCACAGAAAAGGAAAACATGTGTCACCATCAGCTTTTTATTCCATGATTCGTTGTTTGGGAGTTCTGACATCTGATTTCATGGCCTACAGGGACAAATTCATGAATGGGTCAGTGTCAGCATGCCATCCTCGGGCAAATTGAGCTGACAGGAAGTTCCCAGGGCCTAAGATTGAGCCCCAGCGGTTGACAAAATAAGAACAGATTGACACTCAGATGGTAGTACGCTATTAAATATATATCTTTATAGAGTGCCAGAGATGTCTATCCATTTTTCAGTTATATAGACTACATTCCTACCATTCTTGGGTATTATTATGCCTCTATGTAATTAATGTTATTGTTTTTAGCCTCAATGAGATGTACAAGTCGTTATGTTGAAAATTAATTTTACAACTTTGGTGTGGGGGTAGGGTGAGGAAGGGGGGTTGGGGAGGATTGGGTTGGGAGGCGGGGGAAGGATGTTAATGGATGGGAAAGGGAAACAAAAGAGGAAGCTACAATGCTTGATAAGAAATGTACTCATTATCTTGCTAATGTAATTGTAACCCCTCTGTACATTATTTTCACAATAAAAAAATAAATAAATAAACTCTTAAGTAAATTGGTGTCCTGAAATCATTGCATCCCTGTAAGAAAGAGTATTCTTTAAATGTTTCATATTATATAAAATCAACCAGCCGACTAAAACCATGATGTCTAATTTTATACGAGTATCATTCACGAGCAACTCATTCAACAGTGACATTTATAACATGCCACCGTTATTCTTATAGATTGAAATGAGTCTCTTAGGATCTCCCATCATACTGAAGTGACATGACTGGGATTCGACTCTAGTCCTATGTTGCCCTGCAGGACTATGGCCCAATAGCCCAATAGCCCACCATCTTTAAGCAATGCAAGGTGAAGTACCCTTTGGAGCTGTGTCATTCAGACCCAGATGGTCATGGTGCAAAATCTAAAAAGGCCATCCCACCACTTATTTTCTGTGCATTCCCCCCCCCTTGCAAGGCCTGGAGTTCTAGGATCCAAGGATCGTCTGTGGTTCCAGTGACTGCACCACAGCCTAGGGTGATGGAAGCTGAGGCAGATTTGCCATGACCTGAGTTCAAGAACTTGCTTGGCAAAAAAAAAATTCCCTGGCTTGCAATTGGTGCCGTTTTATCTGCCAGGCTTTGGATTTGAACTTAGGGTCTGGGTAACTTTGCAGCACTGTGGATGAAAGGGAAGTTCACCATGCTTGAGGACAAGAAAGTCAGGCCTGCTCCCTAGGCCTGAATTCATGCCCCAGCCCTGGGAAACACACTATTTATATACATTGTAAAGATAGGATTTGTACCTACCTATTGCTGTTCAGTCCATATCCTGTTTGTTGTGGTTATCTGTTGTATTTCTGTTGTATTCATTTATTTACCACTTATTTTATTGACTGTGATAACACACATTCCATTTATTATATTGATGACATCCTATCACATATATCTAGTTTTGTAGACATGTTCTCTTTCATGTCTTACACCCAGGACACTCAGAGTAAAGGAAAACAGGTGTTACACTCCACTTCTTACTCCACAATCCAAATGTTGGCAGTTCTGGGACCTGAGCTCAGGGCCTAGCAGACCCAATTCATGAATGGGTGTGTCAACATGGCAAACTCTAGGCCAGGAAGCTGCCAGGCAGTTCCCAGACCCTGAGATCGAGCCACAGTGGTGGACAAAATAGCCATACATGGATAGGCAGGTGGTAGTATTCCAAAAAATATATGTTTGTATAGAGTGCCAGATACATCTACCTAGGATTCAAGTATATCAACTAGGTTCCTACCAACTCTTAGGTAGTTATTATGCCACCATTGAAGAAATAAGATTCTTTTCATGCTTAATAGACTATTCATTAAGATCAATCAGCATCCTAGGATCATTGCATCTAA
Source organism: Dipodomys ordii (assembly GCF_000151885.1). Taxonomy (NCBI): domain Eukaryota; kingdom Metazoa; phylum Chordata; class Mammalia; order Rodentia; family Heteromyidae; genus Dipodomys; species Dipodomys ordii. The sequence continues at coordinate 10,113 of NW_012285801.1, forward strand.
TTTTAGACTAGACTGATGGATGCACTCAGAAACTTCTCATTCAATCATGAATTTGCTCACATTCCATCGGTATTTCGATGCATAAGAACGAGTGTATTGGGAATTCCACATATTGGTATGTGTCAGGACCAGGACTCAAACTCAGGGCCTACATTGCTGCATGAGCCTACGGCTTCCCTGATAGCCCGCTATCCTTCACCAATGCAAGGTGAAGTACTCTTTGTAAGCATGTCAATAAGACCCAGGATGGTCACCTTGGAAAGGAACAAAATGTAAAAATCCATCCCGTGGCTTTCCTCTCTCTCTCTCTCTCTCTTACTCGGTGTGTGTGTGTGTGTGTGTGTGTGTGTGTGTGTGTGTGTGTGTGTGCGTGCGTGCGTGTGTGTTTTCCTGCAAGACTTCAGGGCCTAGTATCCCAGGATCGGCTATGGGCCCATTGCAGCCCACCACCCTGAGGTGTTTGAAGCTGTGGCAGAGTTACCACAAACTGAGTTCAAATACTTTCCTTGGCAATAATAATAATAATGCAACCTGGCTCAGAACTCACACCATTTTTCTGCCACAGCTGGGATTCCAACTCAGGTCTGGGTAAATCTATAACACTGTGGGGGAATGGGAAGCTCACCATCCTTGAACACTACAATATCAGGCCAGGTCACAGGTCCTGAATTGAAGCCCCAGTACTGGAAAAAATAATGTACCCACCTATTTTACACATAGGATCTCTATTTACATATATGTATGGAATGCATCATGAGTTCAGTGTAGTTACTCTTTTTTATTGTGTGTCTTAGTCATGGATGCATTTGTGTTTTATTGAGTCTGATGACAGACATAACTGTGCCGACATGGATAACAACCTATTCCTATGGTTATAGAGTTGCCTATATAGAATGCTCCATCCTCCCTGAGACCCAGGACTTTCACAGGACAGGAAAACAGATGGATCGATGGACTTCTCACATTAGGATTCATCTTTTGGCAGTACTGGGATTTGAACTCAGAGCTTAGCAGGCCCAATTGGTGAAAGGGTCTAGGTGAGGATACCAGCCTGTGAGCAACTAAGGAGCTAGGCGGTTCCCGAGACCTTAGATTGAGCCCCGGGGTGGGGGTGGGGCACAATACTCATCCATTCATAAGCTGAAGCTAGTATGCTAATAAATACCTATTTGGATAGAGTAGGAGATGTGGCTAGCTGTGTTGGAATAACATCTACCATGTTGTCGGGTTTTCGTTCATCTCACAAAAGACAGACAGAGTCCTAGGAAAGGTAAGTGAGGCCACTGGCCTGTTCCCCAGCCTCCCTTATCCCGGGAGACAATCAGACACAGCAGGGAGTCAACTCAAGCAGGAAAACTCCTTTATTAACACAGAGCAAGCCATTTTTAAAGCAAAAAAGAGTGGGTGGCATGGGAGGGGAGGAAGAGGAACCAATTACTGTCAAGGTCACACCCTATCATGCACCTAAGCTTCCAAGGTCTGGTTACATACTGTAAAGCAAATTGGGCTCTGCCTACTCAACTCCCTATCAGCACCATCTTTGCTACCCATGTGCTCTAAGATTCTCTCTTTTTTGTTTTAATGGCAGACCCACTTCCAAGTTAGTTATCTTTTTCCCTCCTCTGTAAAGGTTATTTTAAAAGGATTCCATTGGTAAGGATAGCATTGGCCATGCAGGGGGTTTGAGGCAAGTCTTGGTGGTGAGATTCGCCAGACAAGGTTAGGGAGGGCCCTTGTGCATGATCCAAGAGCCCATCCCAGTTACCTCACATCCCCACCTAGCACAATAATAATCATCAGTCCCACCACAGTTAGAAATGTCCGAAGCAGTTCAATTAATTCCTGGGCATATGTAAAAGTCAGTATCTCATAAGTTCATCCTCTTCAGAACCTGGGAGCAGCCTGGGTATTGGGAGTTCAATACATGCGGCATGGTGCATCCTCGTGGGCCCCCACACTCAGGCCATTCTACTATAGTCCAGAAAAACAAGGAAAATTTAAAACAAACTGCAGACTTAGCAAAGCAATCCTGGGCACCTGGTGTCTTTTAAGTAAGCCAGTTCCTTGTACATGCCTTTAAGCGAGCACAGGGGTCAAGATGACTTTGAGCTTTACTTTAAGCTCGAAATGGCTCCCAACAGCTCCCCTGTCTTTGTTTAAAGAAGTGAACCTGCCTTTCTTAGGTTGGGTGGATCGCTTTTTCTGCCTGACTCATCATTGGGAACTTCTTCAGAGCAAAGCTGAAGACCCTGTCTTAGGTTGGCCAGACTGATACCCCCTCTTACCCGTCTCTGGCTGCAATTCCTCTCGGGGAAATTTATTCACTTGGATCTTGATCTTATGTAACTGGCTGGATAAGCTCATAAGAGTTTTGTAGTGCACATATAATGCAAGTAAGGCATAGAAAAACCATCAGCAAAAGCATTTCCATGCCAAGCAATGTCATTACCAGTCCTTTACCATTTGTCAAGGATGGAATAGCAGTCTTTGCCACTTCAGAGTCCAGAGGTGGGGCTTGTTCTAATCCAGCTATTTGCCTCTGGGGTTGAAAAAGATCTAAACTGGAAGCATAACAAAAGATGGTTGTTTAACAATAAGTATGGATTCAATAATGCCACTATACAAAAAAATTACTAAAAGAACAATTAGAGCAGGTCACATTAAAATAATTAGCTCCAACATAAATATTAAATGGTCTATACATAATGACATAGGGTGTGATCAAAATGAATGTCAGGCCACCAGGTCAAAGGGACAAATTCTCTTGTGGTGCTATTGCTGATTTCTGCATTGCCAGCATTGATCACTGCCCAGGTCACTCGTCGAAGTTGATGCAAGTTCCATAGGGCCATTGTCAGGACTGGGAGGGTCAGGACAGCCAACAGCTGGAGTATTGCCATCTGTAATTGTTAGAGAACACAAGAGCTTCTCAAGGGTTGGTTGCCCTTAGGAATGGTTAATAATTATCTTTTGGCTTTTCTCTTTTAAACACAAGCCTAGGCCACCATAGCCGTTTTTCTTCCTTATTGGTTGGCTTATCCTTGGGTATCCTCCTGTATAGAGGAGATAGGTAAAAACTTAAGATTCCTGGCAGGAATTCAAATGGGGGCTGTCTCCACTATGGGAAAAACGCATTCAAATCCCCTGCCCATGGAAACTAGGGGGTCAGGTCCTCTTCATTGTTGTGTCAGGGGGTCCTTCCACCTGAATTTTATTTGGGGCTTAGGGAATAGTTGTCCCCAGTGCTTCTGAAATCTGGATTCAGTTGCCCCTTTTGAAAATTTTAAAATGTTAATGGTAAACAAAGCTATCTGTAACTGTATATGGGGATTAATTCCCCTTTTTTGTTTTATAGGCTATCAGAATACAAACTAAAGGGTTTTTGAATGTCCTGAAGGGCTATAATTATGGCCAGCACTTCTTTATATTGTGATGACCCTTGACAAGGTGGGAATCTTTGTTGTCTGGCTCCTCGAAGGCTGCATACACAGAGCCTGCTTTACCTCCATCAGTAAAAACATGGAGGTCGCCAGGAATAGGCGTAGCAGAAAATAGAGATGGCATTTTGAGGGGAAGTCACCATAACATGACAGTCTATTTGAATGGCCCATAATGGCAGTCAATTTGGCCTAGAAAACCCTCTAATTAGAGAGCAAGATGAGCATTGGCTCGAATGAGCCATTCAACATCTGCCATCGGAAAAGGAAAAACAATGGAGTGAGGGTCAAGGCAATAATGCCTTTGGGCTTGGGTCCTTCCCTTGACCATAGAATGTGCAAGTTGGTCTGCTTGAGAGTACACCCAATGTGTGCCCCCCAGGGGAGTGTGAACCCACTCTAATGGCTCCCCCTTTTGAGTTAAAACTGCAGAAATCAATGTAACACCTGCAAACAACTAAAGGAAAATGGGCTCAAAAATAGAATACGCCTTCAGGTAAACTTAATCCAGGGCTTTTTGGAACTGCAAAAATATTGCCCAATGGCTGTCTGAAATTGTAGTAACTTCTTGGGGCATTCTGTCTTTTAGTAGAGCAAATAAGGAGGAAGAGGAGCCAATCTCTGTCAAGGTCACACCCTATCATGCACCTAAGTTTCCACGGTGTGGTTACACACTGAACATAAAGCAAATCAGGCTCTGCCCACTCATCTCCCTATCAGCACCATCTTTGCTGCCCATGTGCTCTACACCGTGTGAGTACTGATTCTTGGATCTTTCCCATTTCCTCCAATTCCTCAATGTTATTCTTATTGTCACACTTCATGAACTCTTAATTAAAAATTTTTGTTGTGACATACGTCTTGCCTATCATTTCCTATGAGAATCCTGCATGAACTAAACTCTTCCCTAGGGCTGAATTCAAGCACCTCATAACATTTATAGACATGTTAAATATACGATTTATACTTACATCTATATATTCAGTCTATATTGTGTTTGTTGGAGTGATTCATTATGTTTTATTATTGATTTATTGGTTTAGCATTTATTTTACGGACTGTGAGTGCACCCATAACATTTATTACATTTATTCCAATCTATTCCATAGCATGTAACTTTGCAGACATATTATGAACTTGCACAGAAAAGGAAAACAGATGTCACACTTGAAATCTTACACCAGGAAGAAATTTTTGGCAATGATGGGACCTGATCTGAAAGCCTGAGAGGCCCAATTCTTGAATGGGTGTCAGCACCACAGCCTCTAGCCCATTCAGCTGCCAAGTTGATCCCAAAACCTGGGATCAATCCCCTGTTTGGCCAAAATCGCAGTAACTTTCTATGATGATAGTGGTACATAAATAAATATAAATTTAGATATTTAGGTACTGCTAGAGGTGTCTATCTAGTATTCAATGACATATACTACGTTCCTAACAATTCTCATGTATTTAGTGAGGATTCCATTTAATCAATAATAATTTTTAATGCATAATAAACTATGAATTAAAATCAATCTGTGTCCTGTGATTATTGGGTCTAATTTTATGCTAGACTCATTTTGAGGGACTACTTATCCAACCATGACATTGATCACATTTCTCTGGTATTCCTATGGACTGGCAATAGTTTCTTAGGCTCTCTAGCCCCTTTTAAGTGGCATGATCTGGATTCGAACTCAGGGCCTAGCGTCTAGGTTGGCCTATGGCTTCACTGACAGCCCGCCAGCCTTCAGCAATGCCAGGTGACCTACAGGTTGCAGCCACGTCATTCAGACCCAGGATGGTCACCGTGCAAGAAAGAAAAATAGAAACTGCTGACCTTCTGCGGTTTGTGGCTTTTTTCTTCGTGGTGTTTTCATTTTGTTTTCCTGTTAGTCACCGAGGCCTAGAACCCAGGATGGGCTGTGGGTCCAGAGGCTGCACAATCCCAGCCTAGGGTGATAGAAACTGAGGCAGGATTGCCACAACCTGAGTTAAAGCCCCGTGCATGGCAAAAACTAAATTAATTAATTGATAATATTACTGAAGCTCCCTGTCTTGGATTTTGTGCCATTTTGTTGTTTGCCAGGCAGGGATGCATCTTGAGATCTGGGTAACTCTGATGCACTGAGGGGGATAGAGGAAAAGAAAGCTCTCCTCCCTTGAAGAAAAGCAATTCAGGCCTGTTCCCTAGGACTGAATTCAAGCCCCAGCCCTGGAGAACATAACATTTATAGACATGTTTATTATATGATTTATACTTACATCCATATATTCAGTTTATATCGTGTTTGATGGAATGATTCATTATATTTTATTATTTATTTATTTACTTACCATTTATTTATGGACTGACTGTGAGTGCATCTATAACATTTATTACATTCATTCAAATCTATTCCATAGCCTGGAGCTTTGCAGACATATTATATACATAATACTTGACACCCAGCACTTGCACAGAAAAGGAAAACAGGTATCACACTTGGAATCTTTCTCCAGGAAGACATTTTTAGCAATGCTGGGGCCTGAACTGAGGAACTAGGAGGCACAATTCACGATTGGCTGAATGTCAGCATGGCAGCCTCTAGCACATTCAGATGCCAGGTGGATCCCAGGACCTGGGATCGAGACCCAGTTTTGGCCAAAATAGCAATACTTTTCTATGCAGACGGTGTTATAAAAATAAATATATATTTAGAAATTTGGATACTTTCAATGATGTCTATCTAGTAGTATTCAATGACATATACTACCTTCCTAGTGATTCACAGGTATGTAGTGAGAATTCTATTTAATCAATAGTATTCTTTTAGGGGCTGGGAAAGTGGCTCACTGGGAGAGTGCTTGTCTTGCATGCATGAGCCCTGGGTTCTATTCCTCAGCACCACAGGATCAGAAAAAACCGGGAATGGTTTTGTGTTTCAAATGGTACAGCACTAGCCCTGAGCTGAAAAGCTGAGGGAGAGTTCCCATGACCAGAGTTCAGGCCCCACTACTGACAAAACACACACACACACACACACACACACACACGTATTCTTTTAATGCATAATGTATAATGTGAATTAAATCAATCCACATCTTGTGAATACTGGGTTTAATTTTATGTTAGACTGATTGACAGACTACTCATCCAACCATGACATTGATGACATTGCTCTGGTGTTCCTATGAACAGGCAATAGTTTATTAGGCTCTCCAGCCCTTTCTAAGTGCCATGACTGGGATTCAAACGCCTAGGTGTCCAGATTGGCCTATGGGTTCGCTGGCAGCCTGCCAGCCTTCACCAATGCCAGGTGACCTACAGGTTGTAGCTGTGTCATTTGGACCCGTGATGGTCACTATGCAAGGAAGGAAAACGGAGAAACCACCAACTGTCTGCAATTCACGGCTATTTTTCAGTGCTGTTTTCAATTTGTTTTTCTGTCAGCCCCTGAAGCCTCGCATCCCAGGATGGTCTGTGGGCCCAGAAGCTTCACCATCCCAGCTTAGGGTGATGGAGGCTGAGGCAGAGTTGCTAGGACCTAAGTTCAAGCCCCGTGCCTGGCAAAATAAATGAATAAATAAAATAAAATAAATTTTTAATAAAGTATATAAAAATAAAATAAATCTTTTTAAAATTTAAAAATATTAAAAATACTAATGGAGATCCCTGACTTGGAATTTGTGTCCATTTTTTTCTGACAGACCTGGGATTTGAACTCAGAGTCTGGGAATCTCAAATGCACTGTGGAGAATGGGTAGACTCACCCTCTTTGAATACAAGCAATTCAGGCCTTTTCCCTATGTCTGAATTCAATCCCCAGCCCTGTTAAGTAATATTCATCCACACTTGAAAAAAATGATTAATATCTACATACTTAGGTTTACTGTATATTGCTTTGAGGGTATTTATTTTTTGTATTAGTCATTCATTATATTTATTGACTATTACTACACTTATAACACGTATTAAATTCATTACATATTATGAGAACTATACAGATTTGCATATGTATTATATATCTTACTTCAGACCCAGGACATTGACAGAATTCTATATTAGATGATCCCATGCTTAGAAAAACAGAAAGAATACACCAACCAAAGTCTAATTTATCCCTAGGCACCCCAGTGGCTCACATCTGTAATCCTAGCTACTCAGGAGGCTGAGAAATGGACGATGAAATTTCAAAGCCAATGAAGGCAGAAAAGCCTGAGAGAAATCATCTCCAATTAACTGGCAAAAACCCCGGCTACAGGTATGGCTGAAGTGGTAAGAAATCAGCTATGAACAACCAAGCCAAGAAAGAGCAAGCTGAGTTCAAGTTCATGGAGCCGGAGAGGAGGATAAAAAGGAGAGAAATCCTCCAAAAACAGAGAACAAAACAACAATAGAAAAATCCCACATAATTTATGGTACCAACCAAACTGGAAAAAATAATGAAGCTTGTGTAGTTGCATATCTTTACATGAGCACATATGCTCTTAGGTACACTTCAAATCTACGTTTTTAATAATTTATGTATATATATTAATAACGGATATATATAAATAAACTTTAAATAAACTAAAAAGCAGCCAATGAATAAATACTTCTGAATTAGTGCCTTAAACATGGCATTATAAATTATTTATACTAAAAGTATATTCCAGGTTTCTTTTCTCAGAATCAATCTTTAAGAAGTTTGTTCACGTGCCTGACACCGGTGGCTCATGCCTATAATCCTAGCTAATCAAGAGGCTGAGATTAGAGGATGGTGGTTCAAAGCCAGCCTGGACAGGAAAGTCTGTGAGACTCTTATCTCCAATAAACCACTAGAAAACCGGATGACTCAAGCACTAGATTAATCATATTGAGCTGAAGAGTGCAGGGATAACCCCTGAGTTCAGGCTCACGACCAAATAAAAAAATTTTGTTCATACAGATCATAAAATTCTAACACTTTGAGCTTTAGGAAACATTTATGCCAGAGTCTTATGCTCTTCAGGCAAATACTCCACTACTGATTACATCCAACTCCCAACGTTTTTCATTTTACAATCTAGTTTATTCCCAAAATGCTTACAAGTACCTACTGTCCTCACAAAAGTGAGTTTTTATTCAGAAACCCAACTTTTTGTGCTATGACTCCCCTAGTGTATTTTGTTGTAGGCACTGAGACAACCTAAAATGACACAAATGTAGAGAGTTTATAATTATAGAAATAACTCTAAATATAAATAAAATCAACTGTCCCAACCTTCTAGGGAGAAATGGTGTTCTTATTTTCATGTTCACTCTTCAAGGAAGATGGTCAAAATAGAAACACCAATGTGCTATGTTGAAATGTAAAAGTTTAAACCCCTTTTTTGAAAAACTCTAGTGTTATAAAATCAAAATGTATCAAATAAAGGCGAAGTGAACTTAAAAAATATTTAAAATGCGAATGAAGCTCCCTTGCTTGGAATGTGTGGCATTTTTTTGTCTGCAAGTCCTGGGATTTGAACACAGGGTCTGGGTAACTCTGTTGCACTCTGTGGGAAGGGGAAGCTCATCGTGCTTGAAGACCAGGAAGTCAGGCCTGTTACATAGGCCTGAATTCAAGGCCTATCCTGGGAAAACATACTCCTTACATACATTTTAAAGATAGGATTGAACTTCCATACAGATGTCAGATTATATTATGTTTGGGGTGGTTATTCATTGATTTTTTTTGTTTTGTTCATTTATTTACCATTTATTTTATTGACTGTGATGACACCTAACAATGTATTATATTGTTTGCATGCTATCACATAGCATCTAGATTTGTAGATGTCTTCTCAATCATGCCTGACACCCAGGACTCTCCTGGAAAAGGAAAACAGATTGGCTTCTTAATCCAAGATTAAATTTTTGGCAGTGCTAGTATCTGAACTCAGGGACATGCAGTCCCAATTCATGAATGGGTGAGTGTGAGCACGGCAGCCTCTAGCCAATGAAGCTGTCAAGTGGTTCCCAGGTGATGAGATCTTGCCCCAGGATTGTACAAAACAGCTATACATGGATAGGCAGACAGTGGTTTACAAATTAATATATATTGGTAAAACGAGCCATAGCCACCTATCTATGATTGAATGACATATACTACGTTCCTACTAACTCTTAGGTATTTATTATTCCACAATTAAGGGAATAGCATTCTTTTCATTATTAATAAAGTATTAATTGAGATCGATCAGTATCCTAGGATTATTGCATCCAATTTTAGACTCGACTGATGCACAAACTTCTCTTTCAATAGGTATTCCTATGCATAGGAATGAGTCTCTTTTTTTTTTTTTTGGTCAGTCGTGGGGCCTGAAGTCTGGGCTTGGGCGCTGTCCTTCAGCTCTTCACCTCACTTGAGCTACAGCGCCACTTCCGGTTTTCTGGTCGTCTATTGGAGATAGGAGTCTCATGGTCTCTCTTGCCCGGTCTGGCTTTGAACGGGGATCCTCAGATCTCAGCCTCCTGAGCAGCTAGTATTACAGGCGTGAGCCACCAGCGCCCGGCAGGAATGAGTTTCTTGTGATCTCCTGCCATTGGTAGGTGTCATGACCGGGATTTGAAGACAGGGCCTATGTTGACAGGTTGTCCTATGGTTTCCTTGATAGCACACCAGCCTTCAGATATGGCAGGTCAGATCCATTTTGCTGCCATCTGATTCAGACCCAGGATGGTCACTGTGCAAAGAGAACAACATAAAACCCCCTAGCCCTCTGCATCTCCCCAATTTTCATTCTATCCCACTTTATTTTCCTCATGCAAGCCCTCTGGGCCTAGGATTCCAGGATCGGGTATGGGTCCCGAGCAGCACCTAGCCTAGGGTGATCGAAGCTGAGGAAGAGTTGCCAAGACTTCAGTTCAAGCCCCATGGTTGGCCAAAAAAAGAAAAGAAAAGAAAAAAAATTAATTAATTAATTAACTAAGTTAAAAAAAATAAAGCTCCCTGATTTGGAATTTCTGTCAGTTTTCTTTCCTAGCCCTGAATTTGACCACAGGATCTTGATAAATATGTAGCAATGTGAGGGAAAGTGCAGATTTGCCACTACTGGAGTTCAAACCCCATGCCAAGCCAAAACTAAAAATAAGTCACTCAGCTTGGCAGGGGGAGTAGTTTTGGAGATGGGAGGGAAGGGATGGTAGGGGGAAAACAAAGGAGTAGGCAACAATGCTCAATAGGAAATATACTGATGACCATGCTCAAGTAACTGTGACCCCTCCATACAACATTTTTACAATTAAAAAATACAAAAAAGAGAAACAATGTAGTTTTCAGAGAAGCACTTTGGGAGTAAGGGAAGGACATCTGAATAGCTGTACAAAATTCTACACTACTTTTTTAATATTCAGTATGTAACTGAATAAACATAACTGCTTTCCTTAAAAAATTAAGTCACTATCTTGGAACTGGGCCAATATTTTTACCATTGATGGGATTTGATCTCACCGTCCAAGTAACTCTCTGGATGAAGGCGAAGCTTACTGTCCTTGACGAAATGAAATTCAGGCTAGAGTTCCCATGGCCTGAATGGAGGCCCTGCAATGGAAAAGATATTTCTACACATATGTAATATAGTATATATACTTACATAATAATGTTTATTACATATTATGATTTTTATTATTGATTTTGTATTTATTTTATTTTTATTTGATTCATTCATTTATTGTGTATTTTATTTAGAGTTATCATACACATATTTATTACATTTCGCACATCTATTATAAAATTACACAATAATTTAGGACATTGACTCATTTTTCATTAAAAATTTTTGTGCTGAAACATGATACATAATTAAATGGAGGCATTTGTAATAGTCTTCACATGTTTAGAGTCTCTCTCAAGTATGAACTTTGTCTTATTTATCTTTGAACACCTTCCTATAGGGGTTTCTTTAATGATTTATACTCAGAAGCCTTTTTTTTTGGACAGACAATTTGTGGGATAAGATTGTAAGCGTGAGGCTAGAAATGTGGCTTAGTGGTAAAGAGCTGGCTCAACATGCATGATTACCAGAGTTTCAATATTCAGTGCCACATACTCAGAAAAAGCCAGAAGCAGTGGAGTGGCTCAAATGGCAGAGTGCTAGCCTTGAAATAAATAAGCCCCAGGACTGTCATAAACAATTGGCCAGATGCGGGTGGCTCACACCTGGAACCCCAGCTTCTCAGGATGCTGAGATTTGAAGACCACAGTTCAAAGACAGCCTAGGCAAGGAAAGCCTGTTAGACTCTTATGTCGAATGTACCACCAAAAAAAAAACCCTAGTGGTGCTGTGGCTCAAGTGGTAGAGAGTTAGCTGTTAGCTGAATTGCCCAGGGATAGGGCCCAAGCTTGATACAAGACACACAACTGGAAAAAAGTAAGGGTTAATCAAAGCACTTTTCTTATCTGCTAATTAGGAGAACATTCCCAGGAAAATAAACGCCGATGTAAACCAGAATTAGAGTCAGAGTTTAAGGTTGAAGTGTAGCAGATCCACTTGCCCAGCCTCTCAGACTCTAGCATTATAACCTTGTGTGCTAAAGGGATCTGAATGGTCCAATGTTGAAAGGCTTAATATGCTCCCAAAGCCCTTTGTGATAAGCAGTTGACTTGTATTGTCAATGTCATTACAGTCCTGAACCTAGCAGAACACCAGTAGCTTACACCCATCAACCTAGCTAAGGAGGCTGAGGTCTCAGGATTACAGGGTGAAGCCAACCAGGGAAGGAAAGTCTATGACACTCTGACTTCCACTTCTGAAAGGTCAGGTGTTCAACAGCTTCTTGTGTTTCCCTTGGTGATGAGAAGTTACTTGAACTCTAAATGTTATTAGAATTCTTGTGCTATAGAAGAAGGAAAGACACATCATTGACTCATCCAAGGTTCAAATGAAATTCTCAGGATTCAAGCCCTAGCCCTGTTAGCAGGAAGAACTCCAGTGTAACACTGTATTTGAAGGACAGAAAACAGTATCAAAAGCCAGGCTAGGTGGAGAGACCTAGGCTTGTAGGATTAGGAGGCAGAAGGTACACACTCAACAGGGAAGTGAGCTGCAAACCACTTCATTCATTCATTCCAGGCACACCCAGCAATGAGGGGAAACCTGAAACATTTGTTAGAGTTACACCACGGTCAGGCTTTCTCAGCCTCTTCAAACAATGAATAACCTTCCTCATTTAGGTGAAGGGAGCCTCAGGCTATCTTTAGGTTACCAATAGAGAGTCAGTTTAGTGAGAGAGAGGGCAGGAACAGGGTAGAAAAACCTGCTCTCTGTTCTTAGGGAGTGGATTTGTTACATCTGTCAGATTTGAAGCCCTTCTTACCTCTGCAAGTCCATTCTCCTTCCTTTATTCTCATTATTAATGCAAATCCCCAGTCCAAGTACAGGCAGGGCCGTTTCTCTTCTGTTTCCAAGCACCTGAGTTAGAACCTGGCTTTGCCTTTTTGGTTCTGGGGCCTTCATCTGCCTGAGAAGTGGGAAAGAGACAGTATTCCTGCTCTGTGGTCGTGTGAAGGCGATGCTGGTGTCCTGGCACACTGCAGAAGGCCTCATGACTGGGAATTGTTCCCTTCTTTCCTCCTGACATCCAAGACCAGATTCATGTATCATTTCTCTCTCTCTCTCTCTCTCTCTCTCTCTCTCTCTCTCTCTCTCTCTCTCTCTATCTATCTATCTACCTACGTACCTACCTAACACTCTTTGACATTTCTTGGGATGAACTCAAAGCCAGGGCACTGTCTCTAGCACTCTACTACTTGAGCCACAACACCAATTCTGGCTTTTTCTCTGTATATACTACTGAAGAATAGAACCCAGGGCTTCTTGCATGCTAGGCAAGCACTCTCTCACTAATCCACATACCCTGCCCGATCTTTTTTTCTTAATGCTAATTTTTACATAAGTATGCTACTGTTTGTGTCCCCTAGTGTAATTTTCTGAATACCGGTTATTTCTATTAACTCTGATCTTCTCTTCCCTTGCCTTATTTGTGACTGTTCCTGGATTAGCCTCATAATAAAATGTAACTATAGCTGCTGAGAGCTGCAATGTGCATCTTATAAGGACAGAGGCCTGGAACCCTGGAAGAGCAAAGCAATGGGGCTGAAATAAAGAGAAAGATGCAGTATGCATAACAAGCATATCTGAAAAATCAATTAGTATATGAAAGCAAAAGTTTTGCATACAGTCTGTTGGCACTCAAGGAAGTAACATACACAAGTAAGTAAGTAGGGCACTGATACATAAACTTGGCCTTCTCTTTTTGAATTTTATTTTTTGGACATCTCAGGGCTTAAACTCAGGGTGCGATATGTTCCTCAGCTGTTTTGCTCAAGGTTGAGCTTCTAATACTGCCATAGCTCTACTTCCAGCCATCTGGTTGTTAATTGGCCATAAGCAACTCCGACTTTCCTGCCTGGTCTGGCCTGTATCTCCTGCTAGGCTTTCTCTCCCAAAACTGGAGCTCTACCCTCTAGGCCACTGCTCCACTTCTGGTTTTCTGGTGGTTTATTGGCAATAAGAGTATCACAGACTTCCTGCTTGGGCTGGCTTTGGAAGGCGATCTCCTGAAGAGGATTCAAGCAGTTATCTTCAGGGATTTGCCAAGGAGCCGCTCCACACAAACTTTAAATCTAAATCTCAGGAGGTACTAGATAAAAATAGAAATGTGCAGATGCTTCTAGTGTGTCCTAGATAGTTAAGGTTGGAGACACACAACATTCATAATTATTAGATAATTTTATAGGCAAAAGGAGCAATGCAGACAGTACGAAGATCACTCCAGCTTTTGGTCCTCTCATCCTGAGATAGTAAATTAACTGCAGCTCATTGCTAAGTGACAGAACTGGCATGTCCTGTGGACATTTGCTCCTCAATCCTGTGACACTCATTTCTCACTTTTGGCTTCAAACCTGTGACCAGAGGGGAAGATGAGGAGAGAAAATCCTTCTCCAAGAAAGCAGCTATAAAGAACATTGGGTAGTCTCTTATAAGTTCAAACCATTCGAATGACCCGCTAAGAAGTCAGATTGTCCAGATTAAAAAAATTAAAAAAAGAAAGATATTACCAGTGGCTGCTGACTGTAATCCCAGATACTCAGGAGGCTGAGATGTAGAGAATCTGAATTTGAATCCAGCCAGTGTAATAAAGTCCTTGACACTGTTATTTCTAAGAGATCAGAGAAAAACCCAGAAATGGGCTTTGACTCAAGCTTAATGCACTACCCTTGAGTAAACGGAGCTCAGGGACAGCACACAGGCTCATAGTTCAACCCCAGGACCTGCCCCCTCAAAAAGAGCCTGTATCTCCACGTCTTTGTCTATGTATGGATGTATTCCTACAGGTGAAGCTCCAGAGTAAGAGGAGCTATGATGAATGGCACCAAGCTAGGAAATTTGTATTCAATACTATGAGTTCATAACACAGAGGATGCTTTTATGACATTGCATGTTCCAAGGCTCCCCTCACTGCTCCCAGTATAGTCTGAAGGTTGCTCTGCACCCCAGTCCTTCTGGAAGAAGTCTCTCTCATTGTCTGGACAGGCAGACAAAAAGCCTCAATCCTGTACAGCTGTGTAACAAGCAACTCCATCTGGGCCACTTAGTGAGGAGGAGTGTGGGCAGGCTCTGAAAGCCAAGCGACCCCTCTCCCCAGTGCTCTATTTTGACAGGAAGCCTTCAATTATGCCACCTCCCATGGAAGGCCAAGTTCTGTGCACTTATTCTGCCTCTGTGAGACTATATTCTGATGTTCAGATACAGGGCTCAATATAATTCAGGAGTCCTTCTGGCAGACAACTAGGGCACTGAACCTAATTAAATGTTTCATAACCTCCAATGATGGGCCTATGATGCCTCTCCTAGCTTTCCGGAAGCTTCGGGAATCCAAGAACATGTCAGATATCACAGAGTTTCCTGTCATCTAGGGCTGGTGAAGCTCATCAGGTTTTGAAACCTTTGACCTCTCCTAGTTGGGCCCTGAGAGGCTAAGTTTTGGGGTTAAAAACAGGGCATGGGTGATGACCATGATCTCAGAGCAGAAGTCAACTGCTTTCCCATTTTGTGTCACAGCTTCACTTCTACTTTCTGTGTGTGTTTGTGTGTGAGTGAGCGAACGCACGTGTGAGTGTGTATGTGCATACACTAGTCCTGGAGCTTGAACAGAGGACATAAGCACTGTATCTAGTTTCTCTTGTACAAGGATTTCCCTCTCCTACTTGAAACACAGAGCCATTTCAGGCTTTTTCCTAGTGATGTGGTCCAGAGTAATCAAGCCTAGGGTTTCATGTATGCAAAGCACTCTACCCCTAAGGCACATTCTCAGCCCTCTACTTCAGGTTTGTTAGTTTGCTTATGTCTTTTTTGTTGTTGTCAGTTGTATGAGTTGAAGTCTGGTTCTGGGTGCTGTCCCTGAGCAATTCAGCTCTAATCTTGTGCTCTACCACTTGAGCCACCGGTTTTCTGGTGGTTCATTGGAGCTAAGCGTCTCACGGACTTTCCTGCCCAGGCTAGCTTTGAACCATGATCCTCAGATCTCATCCTACTGAGTAGCTAGGATGACCAGCATGAGCCACAAGCACCCAGCTTCCACTTCACGTTTCTTAGTGATGAATTGGAGATAATAGTCTCATGGGACCTTTTGTGTCTGGGATAGTTTGGAACCCAGATACTCTTATCTCAGCTTCCTGAGAAGCCAGGATGACAGACCTTGGCTATACAACCCTAGGCTGTGGCACTCCGCTGCAAGGGGGTCCTTGGCTCCACGTGGTGTAGTGCTGGCCATGAGTCCAAGAGGTAAGGATCAGTGCCTAGACCCTGAGTTCAAGGTTCATGACTGAGAAAAAAACAAAACAAAACAATTGTCTGTAGTAGACAACTCACTAGTCTTCAGTAATACATAATTTTGTCCCTGCCATGGGGACATATCTGAGCCTCAATATTCTTGTCTGCCTAATCATCCAAGTTGTGGAGCTATTACAAGGGCAAGATGAAAGAATGCACCCTTTGAAGGACAAAACACATTACACTCTTTACAGTATTCAGCACACAGCACCCAGCACCCAATGCAGGACTCAGAACACTGCACCCTGTGAAGGACTCAGCACATAGCATCCTGAGCAGGACTCAGCACACAGCAGCACACAAAGGACCTAGCACCTCAGGAAGAACTCATCACATAGCTGTATCCCACAAGCTGTCATTAGTATTAGGGTGCTTTCATCAGTATCACCATTCTTTCAGAAACACATCACAAACTGCACAAAGTTCACAACTAATGATTGAGATTGGTGGGGTTTTTTTTGGGGGGGGAAGTCAGCCATAGGGATTGCACTAAAATGTTGGGAGTAGTGTCCTAAGAACTTTTGCTTGAGCCACAGCACAGAGTTTCACAGACATCCTGCCAGGGCTGGGTTTTAAACCCATCAGTGTCAGATCTCAGCCCCCAAATATCTTGGATGACAGGGGTGAGCGAGCCAGCAACATGTGGTTCTGTGGAGCTGGCTTGCAGTGGCATACTTCTGGCTAAGTCAGGTTAGATGGTAGCTGTCAGCACCAGACTCATGGCTTGCTCTGTGATGAGGTATTTGAAGTCCTATACTTATAGAGTTGCAGTCACAACATTCAATCTTCTTTTGGTGCCAGTCCTGGGTTTTGAGTAAGAGTCTAAACACAGTCCTTATATTTTTATGCTCAAAGCTAGTGCTCGACTGCTTGTGCATGTGGTAGTGAAGAATCGAATCCAGGGCTTTGTATGTGCAAGCCATCACTATACAACTGACCCCAGGAATGACAAGTGTATAAACAAATAAATATGTAGATTGAAATATATATATGTGTGTATATATATATATGTATCCATATGTATAAAACAAGAGGAAGTTGTCTGTATATTATGAAATTACATATATTACTAGTAATTATTAACAAATAAATTATTCCTTCAAGTTTTCAGTACCATGGTTGAATATATATATATATATATATATATATATATATATATATATATATACACTTAGAGAGAGAATGTGAGGATATCATTAAATTATATATATATAGTTACCAATTATTATTTTAAGTTATGTCTCCATTTAATGAAATATAATGGATGAATACTTATAAAAGCATTAATTAAAAATTAGTCAATATCCTTCCATTAGAGGAATCATACCATGGTGCTAGAATGGAAGATTTAAGTTCAATAATTTTTCTGTGGCATTCTAAAATAGAATCATGAATTAACTGCAAATTTAATTATTACTTTGATTACTTTGATAACATTTCATTAGCATTCACATAAATAGGAATGAGTTTGTCAGGATCTCCCTCCATTTGTGAGTGGCAGTCCTGGCATTCTAACTCCAGGCCTAGATGATTTATTTCAAATGTAAACAATTGGAATAACACTGTGAAGATTTCAGATTGTCATGATTTTAAAAAGAACAACAAGAAGAAAAGAAAGCCAGGTGTCAGTGGCTCCTGTATTTAATGCTAGCTCCTCAGGAGGCTGAGGTGTAGAGAATGCCAATTTGAATTCAGCCAGGGCAGGAAAGTCCTAGACACTCTTATTTCTAAGAGATCACAGGAAAATATGCCCATGGGTTGGGCCTGTGCCTCAAGGGCAGAGCTCTACCCTTGAGCAAAAGGAGATCAGGAATAGGGCCTAGTCTCATATTTCAACCTCAGACCTGCCAAAGAAATAAAAGAATTCAGTAACTCCATGTCTCTGTGTATAGTTTTGGATGATGTATGTACAATGGGCTTTCAGCAGGTTGCCCTTACCCAGACCCCCAACGTGGGCAAGCTGGGAAAAGCCCTCAGAGAGTATTAAGTATGAGCCAGTAGCTTAAACAAAGCATCTTCTCTGCCATTAATAAGTGAAACCCCGGAGGCTTGCTTGGGCTGGTGTATGCAACAGTTGCATTACATTCTGGCTGAGGTATCTCATTGGGACGTCTAGCAGCCAGCCACTACCTCCAGGGAGGCCACAGTTCCTAGGCTGTAGGAGTTGTGGAAGGTTCTGGCTCCATATTTCCTATCCCTCTGTAGGATGTGAGCCTAGATCTCTGGGGCCTGGTGGCTATCACACATTCATCATTCCTCATTGCCGAGTCTCAGGCTGGTCCCAAATCCTGGCAAAGATATAAAATGGACAGTGATTTCTGTGCTGAAATCCCACCCTCTTCGATCCTGTTAGAAGTGAGCCTTGGGCTGCGAATGTGGCTTAGTAATAGAGTGCTTACCTAGAGAGCATGAAGCCTGAGGTTCGATTCCTCAGTACTACATAAACAGAAAAAACTAAAAGTGGCACTGTGGCTTAAGTGATAGAATGTACCCTTGAGGAAAAGCAACTCAGGAACATGTCCAGACCCTTATTTCAAGTCCATGATTAGCAAAATATGTGAGCTTGGTGAGACATACTCTTCTGGGACTCAGAGGAGGGCCGAGGTTATAGGGAAGAGGGAGATGGCAGGTGCTGGTGGCTCACCCCTATACTCTTAGCTACTCTGGAGGCTGAAATCTGAGGATCATAATTGCAAGACAGTGCATGCAGGAAAGTCTATATGAGAATCTTTTCTCCAATTAAACAACCAAAAAGCCAGAAGTAGAGCTGTGTTCCAAGTAGTAGAGTTCTAGCCTTGACCATAAAAACTCAGGAATAACATCCAGGCCATGAATTTCAACCCGAGGACTGGCACACACACACACACACACACACACACACACACACACACACACACACACACACACACCAATATAAAGCATTTGCCAGTCAGCCTACCAAGTTCCATCTCTAGGAACTCAATATTTTTTTAAAAAGAGGGATAATGGAAGGAAGGACTTGCTCCAGGAGGTGATATAACTAGTGCCAAAATTCCACTGGAGTTCTAAGATGTGGAACAGGACAAAGTGCCTCAGGTAGAAGGTCCACAGCATGGGCAAAGGTCCTGAGGTGTGGTGTAGAGCAGGTGGTATGGGGGGAATGAAGGTTCTGTGTCTTCAGACAAGTCTGGCTGAACACTCAAGGCTGGGTCAAGGTTTGTACTTGAGTCACGGGTAGGGCAGAGGGTAGGGTCCAAATTGGGGCCCAGGGTAAGATTAGCTTGACTTTTCACCATGGACCCCAGCCATTTCCTGTGGCTGAATACCTAATTTTCACAGCTCCTGACCCTAAGGCCTCCTTTGCATGGAGGAGTCAGGGCAAACGCAGGGAAGAACACTTGCTTAAGAAAAGCTTCTACCCAATGCCACCAGTGGCTCCACCTCTGTAAATCCTAGCTACTCAAGAGACTGAAATCAGAGCTCGTGGGTCAAAGCCAGCTCAGGGGAAGAAAGTTAGTGAGACTCTTCTTGCCAATGAACCACGAAAAGCCAGAAATGGAGCTGTGGCTCAAGTTGTAGAGTACCAGCCTTGAGGGAAAATGTTAAAAGACCAGAGCCCAGACCCTGAGTTCAAGCCCCAGTACAGGCACAGAAAAAAATAAAGAAGATTTCAGAAGCTCTAAGTCCACTGTGGAGAAAGGCCATTATCAGCTAGGTGCAGGTGGCTCAAGCCTGTCATCCTAGCTACTCAAGGCTTAGACCTGAGGATCAATCAAGATTCAAAGCTAGCCTGGGCAGAATCTTATCTCCAATGAATCACCAAAAAGCTGGGAAGTTGAGCTACTGTAGTTCAAGTGGTACAGCACAAACCTAGTGTAAACAAGCTAAAGGATAACATCGAGGCTCTGAGTTCTTGTCCCGGTAAACACACACACACACACACACACTAACATGATTAGCAGGTGCCAGCAATCCTACCTACTCAAGAGGCTGAGCTCTTAGGATGGCAGCTTGAAGCCAGCCCAGGCAGGAAAGTCCATGAGACCCTTATGTCCACTAAACAACTAAAAAGATGAAAGTTCAGCTGTGGTTCAAGTGGTAGCATGTTAGCTTTGAGCAAAGGAAGTTCAGGGACAGTGCCTAGGCCCTGAGTTACAGCTCAAAGATTTTTTAAGACACCCTTTGCCAGCCCCGCAGGCCATAAATCCAGATTTTGGTCATCCTAGATCTCACCCCACTTCCGCCACTTCCACAGTACTGCCACATGTGGCCAATGTGTGGCCAACACTGGGTTAAGAAGTGAACGTACACAAGGAGTGAGGGGCATAGCCAGGTCAAGACTAATATCCCAGAACATTGAGTTTTTGGTCATACCAGTCTCTTATCCCCCAGCTCCCTGGCCCTGGAATCTAAAGTCTGTGCCTCTGTATTCTGGGCATCCGGAATTGTCTAGAAGGCCCAGGTGGGGCCAAAAGATAGACTTTTCTGTGATAAAGTACATTTACATTTCCTAGACACCGACCAATATTTCCAAGCCACCTTGGTCTCACCTCCCATGTAGCCCTGGATCCTCCTTGCTCGGGTGGCCTTCAGTCAGCTGTCAAGCTTGAGTTAGCCAGAGCCACCAGCAACCCCCCATTCCCCAGTCCACTGCCAGCCTGTTGAGAGGGATGTCATAGGCCCAGCTGAGGAAAAGGACAGGACGTTGTATGACTGAGGCCCTCCCTCTGAGGCATGGGAGACCCTATGCCAGCTGGCACTGCTGTAACAGAATCCGCTGGAGGCTGCCAAATATTTGGACAGCCAGACTTGTGCCCCAGAGAAAATATGGAACACAGGCCACTGGCAATTTACGACTCATTGTAGACCCTGATAGGGAGCTAAAGGCAAGGTCGTTGTGGAGGAAGGGCACCATCTGCAGTCAGAAAGAGGAAGATAGGCACCTAAGAAGGGGACAGAGAAAGATGAGGGAAAATTACACACACACAGACACACAGACACATAAACACACACACACACACACACACACACACACACATTCCTAGGCCTCAGTGGTTCCTGAGAACAGAACCACGATCTCCCTCCATTTGGATCATATCTGACCTGTGCGAAGATGGCACTATCGTACTCAGTCCCACTGTAGACACAAGATTGAGCCTCTAACATATCTGGAATGTCTCATAACCTAGCATGGAATTTCTTACCATACACACTGCTATGTTGAAAACTCAGCCACCTCTTTGTTTATTGCTGGTCATGGGGTTTGAACTCTGGGCCAGGGCACTGACTTTCAGCTCTTCAGCTGAAGATGATCACTCTACCACTTGAGCCTCAGCACCAGTTCCTGTTTTCTGGTGGGTCATTGGATATGAAGTATCACCAAGCTGGCCTTGAACTGTGGTCTTTACATCTCAGCTTTATGAGTAGCTAGGATGCCAGTTGTGAGCCACCAGCAGCACCCTGCTTTAGCCACGTTCATATACACAGAGGAAACCCAATTTGTCAGGCCACGAAAGTCTTGCAGCCCTTGACTTCAAACTTTGACACTCAGCATCCAAATCCATCCTTCAATGGACAGAATACAGGCACAACAATCCGACCTCTGCACCCATTCACCCACTCACTGCCTGCCAAAGGCCTCATCCTCTTGAGTACTTGGTAAGGGACTGCCCATCCTACTGTGGCTTCAAACTGGGGAAAACTTGCAGAGTTCTTAGAAATGTCTGTACAGTGAGGCCAGCACCTGGTCTCTCAACCACAGCACCCCCCCACACACACCTCCACATTTTTGCAGGCAAAGATGTTTTACTTTCTTTCTTTTTTTTGGTTGTAGGGTTTGAACTCTGGTCCTGGGTGCTGTCCCTGAGCTCTTCAGCTCAAGGCTTGAGCCACAGCACCCCTTCTGCTTTTGTGGTGGTTTGTTGGATATAAGAGTCTCAGGGCAAGGGTGCTGGTGGCTCACGCCTGTAATCCTAGCTACTCAGGAGGCTGAGATCTGAGGATCACGGGTCAAAGCCAGCCCGGGCAGGAGAGACCGTGAGACTCCTACCTCCAATAAACCACCAGAAAACCGAAAGTGGCGCTGTAGCTCAAGTGGTAGAGCGCTCGCCTTGAGCTGAAGAGCTGAGGGACAGTGCCCAGGCCCAGAGTTCAAGCCCCACGACCGACAAAAAAAAAAAAAAACAAACAAAGAATCCCAGGGTCTTTCCTACCCAGGCTGGCTTTGAACTGTGATCCTCAGATCTCACCTCCTGAGTACCGAGGATGACAGTCATGAGCTACTGGCACCTGGCCAAAGATACTTTTCCATGATTGTCATCTTATCCCCTTAGGAGAATAAGATCTGAGGACTGCAGTTGGATGCCATCCTTGGCAACAAGTCCATGAGAACTCTTTATCTCCAATTAAACCCAAAAAGCTAGAAGTAAAGCTCTGGTTCAAATGTTAGAGTCCTACCTTGGAGCATAAAAGACAAGACAACCCCTAATTTTAAGCATTTCCTAGCAAAGATCCACTCAAGAAAGGGAAGCAGGTGGGCACATGGGTGCTCAAAGCTCACACATAATAATCAAGACTCTCAGAACAGATCCCACCCTGCTATGATTCTCTAGATAATTTGTCCTACACCATGGCAGTCTTAGATGGGTCTGACCATGCAACAAATTAGGACGTTCAAGTATGATCTCATACTGAGGATCCCCTGACATTATCAAAGACTCAGGATCTCTCAGAGTCCTGCCTCAACACTGCACAGTAAAGTGAGATCTAGTTATCCAAACACATGATATGGGAACCAAAGGGTTTCTTGGTCATGGGAATGAGACTGGGGAGCTCTAGCTCCCTCTCTCTTGGGAAGGTGAAAAGGGCTGTTCTATCCCAGGAATGTTCCTCTGTTTGAGTATTATCAAAAAAGCAACCCTGCTCAGATCCCAGTGCCTCTGGTTTTCCCACCAGTCTCTACCCAGCCCCACCTTCAGCCTGCCCTCTCTGAACCCCAAATCTGCCATCTGGATTAAAGACTGAGCCACCAGAGACCCCCTTCTGCCACTGAGAATGGCAGTCACAGGGCCCTAGCACCTTCTATATGAAGTCTCAGAGCAACATGGGTCCCAACCCCCGCCCTCATTCCCATGCTGTCCTGTGCCAGTGGCATGCTTACCTCTGTCTCTCATGGAGGAATGAACACCATGGGTGTCATCTTCAGATTGAGCCCGATTGAGCACTCGAAAGCCCCAGCTCCCAAGGATGTACTGAACAGGCATCCTGCAGTGAACGACAGCCAGGTCGTCAACTGTGAAACCAAGGTGCCAGGACTTTTAATAGCATTGTGGCTGGATCAAAGGCTAGATCACTGATAGTCTGGTTTGTGAGGTGAGAGCATAGCTAAAATATCCTGACACACCTGACCTGGGATCATCCTCCCTCTTCTTCTTCCTAATTATCACTTGCCCCCGCCCTTTACACTCCCTCACCCCAATACCTCCCTAGCCTTGGACACTTTCTTCTTATCTGACCAGAAAATAAACTCGTTGGGGCCAGGGATGATTAAAATCTGGTAACCCACCCTGATCCCTAGGGTCTACTGAGGCTGCTCTGCACTCGGTTGAGCACACAGCTCCTGGATGTCATGAACGTGCTGAGGGGTCAGTCGTTTGATGAAACATACTGGCTTTAATCTCTGAAACTGTCCCCACAGAGCTTGTGAATGGTTGGCTCCCTTGATCCAGGGACACCAAACCAAGTCTTGCATGTTATCCCTTCTTCCTTCTTTTCCTCTTATTCTCCCTCTGTCCTTCCCTCCTCTCTCTCTCTCTCTCTGTCTCTCTCTGTCTCTGTCTATGTTTCTCTCTCTCTCTGTGTTTCTCTCTATCTCTCTCTGTCTTACATTTCTTTGTGTCAGTCATGGGCCTTGAACTCGGAGCCTAGGTGCTATACCTGAGCCTTTTTACTCAAGGCTAGCAGTCTATGGCTTGAGGCATACATCCACTTCTGTTGTTTTGGTTTTGGTAGTTAATTGAAGACAAGAGTCTTACAGGCTTTCCTGCCTGGGCCAAAAGCCTCCATCCTAGGATCTCAGCTTCCTAAGTAAGTAGGATGACAGGCCTGAAGCACCAGCATCCAGATCAAACCAAGGTTTCTTCATGTTCTGTGGAAACAGTCCTGGAACCTTTCATTGTCTAAGACCTCCCAGAGCATGGTGCACACTGTATACATTTGTTGGATAAATAAATGAGCATCTGTCTATGACAATACTACAGAAAAGTCCCATCTGATTCAGGTAAGTATCCCCTGTAATTATTCCCCTGATGAAGCCTGATGTAGCTCTCCTACAGTTCTCTCTCCTCCCTCTTCATGCCCTCTGGTGGCACCACACTTAACTGTTTTGACTCATAGGATGTGAGCTATGATGTGCTCACTGTATTCCAGGGCCTCTAGGATGCCTATCTTCTCAAAGATCTCTGTCCAGCAGCTGACCAGCTCTGTGGCACTCAATTCCCCACTCAGGTATGAACAAGTTTTCCATGAGCTGAACGACTGGCTCAAGAGGCCTCCTCTCCTCTCCCTGGGACCAGCCAGGATGGTCTACCACATCGCGCCCCCAAGTTTCATGTTGCAAAGGATCTTTGAGGCAGCCTGGGGTCTCTGAATCTCCCATAATCCAGTGCAGTTGCTGGGAATCGTCTCTGCTCCCAGCTGGCAGGCTGGGGATGGCAAGGTCACAATCTCTGCTCCCCAGGACGTCCCCGATTGAGGTGGTCACCCTAGAGAAAACTGGACGAGATTCAGCAGCTGCCAGAGAAAGGCTTAGTCAAGGGACAAGGTTCAAAGCAAGAAAATAATCTGGCTTGGGAACTCTGCCTGTGACGCTTTGAATGACATTTTTGGCAGATAAAAACGTCCATCCAAGGCATTAGTGGAAATTGCCAGCTTAAATAAAAAAACCTGGAAAATGTAGCATTTAAATTGTCCCAATCAAACTTAAAGGGTTCCAAAATCAGTGGTCCCCTTTTGCTTCCAAACAGCCTACAGCAGGTTACAGAAACTGGCATTCATCGATCTCTATCTAACTGCCATATCCTGATACCAAGCGGGCTCCAGCAGGGGGAATGGAATTGCGTACCACTGTCCAGCTTGAAATGTCCCAGACAGGACACAGATTGGAGTCTGCAGGAATCCAGGGAGGATTGACCACTGGTGCACTGCCCCGGGAGAGAATCCATGCCACCAGTGGGGCCCCGGAGCCCTGGGCTTGGATGCCCACAGAGACCATAAACGCCCTAGGTAAGGTTCCCCTCTCATCCTTGGTCATGGTGAAACATCTGCCATGTCACACTGTACTCCAGCCCCCAAAACCTCATAGCTTCACAGCCCCTGCCCTACCCTTTCCCCCATCTCCTTCCTTAATTATGTTTGTCAGACACATTCCCAACCCTTGAATGAGCTCCAACTATACACTGAGAGCAGAGTGTCTGTCTGGAAGATTGTGACTGTGGACACACTTGCCTCACCAAGCTTCTGGCCTGGAATAGAAGGACAGGTGTCCACTCGAGTTCACACAGGTCTCCTAGGGGAGGGCCACGCAGTCCCAGCAGCTATTGTGGACTACAGGAAAGGGGGAAAGTGAGGTGGAAAGGGGAGGAAGGAATGTCTAATGAAATCTTCCATATAGGATCCATGAAAGAGAAAACAAAAATTGTAGCTGGGCTCATACTTGATACTGATGAAAAAAGAACAACAACAAGTAAATACACACAGAGAAATAAAATGCTTTTGCCGTTTTTAGACATGGTGACACACACACACACACACACACACACACACAAATCCAGAACAGTGACAGAAGTGTCTTCCATGCAGCACCTACAATGCAGCACCTACAATTTTCCAAATGATCACTCACCTGAGCACAGTCAGGCTGTACTCTCTCTCTCTCTCTCTCTCTCTCTCTCTCTCTCTCTCTCACACACACACACACACACACACATACACACACTCAGACTCAGAGTAGTGCCTCTCTTAAGTTTGTTGGTTGCTCATCTGGGACAATGTACAGCTAGATCATGCATGTTCTCATTCCCCATTCCCTTTTCAGAAACAAGGGTTCCCACCCAAGGGGAGCACCACTGTAATGACACAGCACCACCCTGCCTCTCGCCTTCTTCAGGGCCACACTCTTCTCCTTGGGAACAACCTGCCTTAAATCCCCATTCACCAAAACCCTAAGCCAGGACGCTGGGTGAAAGAATCCCCAGACAGGTGGCTCCTCAGAGCAAGGACTGAAAACAAGCAGGGGGTCATGGGGTCCCCAAAGGAATGTCTAACCTGGAGTGGGCATGGTGTTGAGGAAATGGATGGGGTTCTAAAGGCTACATACATGGACACACTCCCTACTTCCAGTCTAGATGCTTCCAGTCTACATGCTTCTGGGCGACTGGGTGGATTCTTGGAGGGACAAGGAAAACAGATGGACCAGGAGCACCAGCACATGCTGGAAGAGCTGGGAAATGTGACCAAACTGTGAGTACTGTTGACAGCTGGGGTGGGGGGGACAGGCCAGGTGTATGTGTGTCAGAGAGAGTGTGTTCCTCCCAGATATTCACCTTTCATCTGACCCCCACCATTGTCACCTCCCTAGTGGGATTTTCTGATACCCTCCTTAGGTGAGAGGGTGACTGAGAACAGAGGACACGAACTCACACAGCAAAGGGTCCCTATCTTCTGCATCCAACACCTCCACCCCCAGAAAAAAGGAAAAGACCCGAGAAGGCAGTTGTGGAGTTGCTGCTCCCCACAAAATTCCAACCTAGGAGAGGAAGGGTGAAGATGTGGGGCTATGTGGTTCCCACTGCTCCAGGCCAGGGGTTTGGTGATGCCCCCTTCTCACCCAACCCTGCATCTCCCCATTTCCTGGGACACTGACACTAGGGATGGGGTTGGAAACCTTGGGACGACACCCACGCCTCCACCCCCCACTCCTGGGGAGTATTTGTGGCATAGCCAGGGCTGGCCCCTGGCACTGGTGAGGCAAGGTTGGGATGTAAGAAGGGAAGTGGGAGTCGCGGGTCTGGGTGGGGTGGTGAAGGGGGTTGGGAGAGGTCACAAGTTGCGGGCCTATGGGATGGCCACCCATTTGTGCTGCTGGCAGATGCTGTAGCCTGCCATTCTGGGTGTAGCAGGCAGCAATGGCAGCATCATGGCAGATGCTCAGGCCCAGAGCAGAGGATGGGGGGCCAGGACGTGGTCAGGGCCACAAGCTGGCCTGGGGCACATCACTGGATGACTCTGAGAGGCCCTGCCGGTCCGAGCCAGCAGCCTATGTTTGAAACGTGATACCACGGGGACAGCAGGAAAGGGGGCCAGGACAGGGGCAGGCAGGTGGCAGGGCTGAGCCTGCCTTAGGCCCAGCTGTGCTCATGGCACTGCAATCTCAGACACAGTGTCTCCTTGGCCTCTGAGCCTCCCAGAGCTTGTGGGAGGGATGTGCCTGCTGTGCTGGCTTTGTGTGCTCTGTGCTCCTGGCACAGACCCGTGATCCTACAGCAGCAGAAGCCAGCCATTTATGCCGCCTCCCCTGGTGCTTGTGCCTGCTCTTCTCTCTGCTGTCTCTCTCTGACCCCCACTTCTCTCCCGGGCTGCCACACCCACGCTGCACAAGTGAGCCAGCCCCCATGTGCCCCTGGCTGCAGCAGATATGTGTCCCCTCGGCCACATCCTTTCCTCTCCTCAGTCATGCCCCCTCCCCACTCGACCACAGCCCCCATCCCTGACCTTGTGGTGCCCTGACTGCCCTAAGGCTAACAGGCCATGGAAGAAGCAGCCTCACCTCAGCTCAGGGCTTCCTCCCAACCCCAGCAGCTGCCCATGGCATCGAACCCCTCCCTATGCCCAACGGCTGGGAGAGACTCTTCTCTATCCACCTCACACACTAAGCAGGTGCATAGTTACCCTCTGTTAGTGTGTGTGTGTGTGTGTGTGTGTGTGTGTGTTTGTGTGTGATTTTCAGGGATACCTACCTCACAAGGACTCAGAACATAGCACCCTTTTGGATGACAGCACACAGCATACTTTAAAAAAATAGCACAAAGAAACCTGTGTAATGGACTCAGCACAATGCGCCTTTTGAAGGACACAGCACATAACAACCTTTGGGATCCTCATGGTAATCTAATGACATGCCATTTTGACATCACCAAGCTTAAATATCACAAAATTATGACAGCATACGTCATAGTGAAATTATAGACATATTGTGAATGCCTATTTTGTGATTTCATTCTAGTTCAAGCAAGCAATATTGGTGGATGTCAGAAATCCATTGTGACCTCAAAGCCATTGTGACTTGAAAATCCTTTTGTGATATCACAGTGCCATTGTGATATCATTAACCTGTTGTGACATCACAAAGCTGTCCTGTCCATTGTGACCTCCTCACCAATGTGACATCACAAAGCCATTGTTATATCACATTGCTGTTGTGACATTACAATCACCCTGAGACCTCCCAAACCAATTATGACATCTTTAGCGCCTTTGGAAAAACACATGGCCTTTGTGACACCACAGTCCCTTTTTGTATGCATATCTTCATTGTGAAATGTCAATTGAGATCAGATATGCCATTGTGATATCACAAAACATTTACAATATAATCATACTGTGACATCACATTGTCATTATGACAACATCAGGCCATTATGATATCCCAAATCTATAATGATATCATACCATTATGACATCACTTTTTCATTGTGACATCATATTTACATTATGAATGCCTATTATGTGATTTCATTATATTTCAAATGTGGCATGTGGGTTCATATCACAAACACATTTTGACTTCATAACCATTGTGACATCACAATCCCTTTGAGACAAAATGTTGCCATTGTGATATCTCTAAACAACTGTGACAACTCAAACATGTCCTGTCTTCGTAAGTTTTGACATGTTGTCACTGTGTTATGTTAGGCCCACTGAGAGCTCATTCTATTTTTGACCTCATATTATTTCAGGTATGACATAAAATAATAATGTAGTGACATTTTGAGTATTGTGACATCACACTGTTAGATGTAATGACCATTGTGTCACATTGTCACATCACAAATCTATTCGACTTCATCACATTTGTGCCAACAAATGCTTTGGAATCCTCACAATCCCATTCTAAACTCATATACTCATTGTGAGCTATTGACAATTGAGGTGTCGAATGCCATTGTCACATGACCAATCTAGTGCGACATCACAAAACTATTTTGAACTCATCACTATTATAGCATCACCAACTAATTGTGATTATAACAACACTCTTATGACATTATGATTTGACATCATATTACAATTGTGATATTACCGTACCATTATGCTTTCACAAACCTATTATGACCTCATCACATCTTAGAAAATGCATGGCCTTTGGGACATCAAGCTCCTTCTCTGAATTTGTATCATTGTGAACTTGTAGCAATTGAAATTTGAAATAAGGTGTGATATTACAAACTAGTTTGACATCACTTACACATTTTTATATCATTAACACTTTGACAAATGAAACCTGTTAGGAACCTTAGCACTTTTGACAAAAAAAACATGGCCTTTGTGTCATCACAGTTCATTTGTGTATGTCATTGTAACTTCATTCTCATATCCTCATTATAAACTAATGGCAGTTAAGATCTGACATGCCATTGTGACATCACAAACCCTTTGTGACATCATCAAACTGTCATTATGATATCATCAGCTCATTGTGACATCACCAAGCTACAGTGACATCATAGCATTATGACATCGCATTGCCATTTTGTTGTCATAGACATATTGTGAACATATATCCTGTGATTTCATTCTATTTCAAATGTGGCATAACAGTTGATATCAGAAACATTGTGGGCTGGGAAGATAGCTCAGTGGTAGAGTGCTTGCCTTGCATGCCTGAGGCCCTGGGTTCGATTCCTCAGCACCACATAAGCAAAATTAAAAAAGCCGGAAGTGGCACTGTGGCTCCAGTGGTAGAACGCTAGCCTTGAGCTGAAGAGCTGAGGGACAGCGCCCAGACCCAGAGTATAGGCCGCATGACCGGACCCCCCCAAAAAATAAAAAAACAGAAACACATTGTGACCTCATAACCATTGTAACATTATAAACCCTATGTGATGTCATAACCATTGTGACATCATATTGTTGTTATCACATCTTTAGCTTATGGTGACAACACAAAATGAGAATGACATTATAGCATTTGCCATTATGTCATTGTGACATCATATTCACATTACGAATGCCAAATCTGTGATTTTATTGTATTTGAAATGTGGCATGTGGGTTGATATCAGAAACTCATTGTTATGTCATAACCATTGTCACATCAGAATCCCTTTGTGACATCAATTTAGCAATGTGACATCACAATAGTAATATGATGCTACTAAGGCACCATGATATCA
>NW_012285802.1:0-3347 GCF_000151885.1 Dipodomys ordii
TATTAAATTCATTACATATTATGAGAACTATACAGATTTGCATATTTATTATGTATCTTACTTCAGACCCAGGACATTCAAAATTCTATATCAGATGATCCCATGCTTAGAAAAACAGAAAGAATACACCAACCAAAGTCTAATTTATCCCTAGGCACCCCAATGGCTCACATCTGTAATCCTAGCTACTCAGGAGGCTGAGAAATGGACGATGAAATTTCAAAGCCAATGAAGGCAGAAAAGCCTGAGAGAAATCATCTTCAATTAACTGGCAAAAACCCCGGCTACAGGTATGGCTGAAGTGGTAAGAAATCAGCTATGAACAACCAAGCCAAGAAAGAGCAAGCTGAGTTCAAGTTCATGGAGCCGGAGAGGGGGATAAAAAGGAGAGAAATCCTCCAAAAACAGAGAACAAAACAACAATAGAAAAATCCCACATAATTTATTGTACCAACCAAACTGGAAAAAAATAATGAAGCTTGTGTAGTTGCATAACTTTACATGAGCACATATGCTCTTAGGCACACTTCAAATCTATGTTTTTAATAATTTATGTATATATATTAATAACGGATATATATAAATAAACTTTAAATAAACTAAAAAGCAGCCAATGAATAAATACTTCTGAATTAGTGCCTTAAACATGGCATTATAAATTATTTATACTAAAAGTATATTCCAGGTTTCTTTTCTCAGAATCAATCTTTAAGAAGTTTGTTCACATGCCTGACACCGGTGGCTCATGCCTATAATCCTAGCTCATCAGGAGACTGAGATTAGAGGATGGTGGTTCAAAGCCAGCCTGGACAGGAAAGTCCGTGAGACTCTTATCTCCAATAAACCACTAGAAAACCGGAAGTAGCATTGTGACTCAAGCAATAGATTAATCATATTGAGCTGAAGATTGCAGGGATAACCCCAGAGTTCAGGCTCACGACCAAAAAAAAAAAAATTGTTCATACAGATCATAAAATTCTAACACTTTGAGCTTTAAGAAACATTTATGCCAGAGTCTTCAGGCAAATACTCCACTACTGATTACATCCAACTCCCAATGTTTTTCATTTTACAATCTAGTTTATTCCCAAAATGCTTACAAGTACCTACTGTCCTCACAAAAGTGAGTTTTTATTCAGAAACCCAACTTTTTGTGCTATGACTCCCCTAGTGTATTTTGTTGTAGGCACTGAGACAACCTAAAATGACACAAATGTAGAGAGTTTATAATTATAGAAATAACTGTAAATATAAATAAAATCAACTGTCCCAACCTTCTAGGGAGAAATGGTGTTCTTATTTTCATGTTCACTTTCATGGAAGATGGTCAAAATAGAAACACCAATGTGCTATGTTGAAATGTAAAAGTTTAAACCCCTTTTTGAAAAACTCTAGTGTTATAAAATCAAAATGTATCAAATAAAGGCGAAGTGAACTTAAAAAATATTTAAAATGCGAATGAAGCTCCCTTGCTTGGAATGTGTGGCATTTTTTTGTCTGCAAGGCCTGGGATTTGAACACGGGGTCTGGATAACTCTGTTGCACTCTGTGGGAAGGGGAAGCTCATCGTCCTTGAAGACCAGAAAGTCAGGCCTGTTCCATAGGCCTGAATTCAAGGCCTATCCCGGGAAAGCATACTCCTTACATACATTTTAAAGATAGGATTGAACTTCCATACAGATGTCAGATTATATTATGTTTGGGGTGGTTATTCATTGAATTTTTTTGTTTTGTTCATTTATTTACCATTTATTTTATTGACTGTGATGATACCTAACAATGTATTATATTGTTTGCATGCTATCACATAGCATCTAGATTTGTAGATGTCTTCTCAATCATGCCTGACACCCAGGACTCTCCTGGAAAAGGAAAACAGATTGGCTTCTTAATCCAAGATTAAATTTTTGGCAGTGCTAGTATCTGAACTCAGGGACATGCAGTCCCAATTCATGAATGGGTGAGTGTGAGCACGGCAGCCTCTAGCCAATGAAGCTGTCAAGTGGTTCCCAGGTGATGAGATCTTGCCCCAGGATTGTACAAAACAGCTATACATGGATAGGCAGACAGTGGTTTACAAATTAATATATATTGGTAAAACGAGCCATAGCCACCTATCTATGATTGAATGACATATACTACGTTCCTACTAACTCTTAGGTATTTATTATTCCACAATTAAGGGAATAGCATTCTTTTCATTATTAATAAAGTATTAATTGAGATCGATCAGTATCCTAGGATTATTGCATCCAATTTTAGACTCGACTGATGCACAAACTTCTCTTTCAATAGGTATTCCTATGCATAGGAATGAGTCTCTTTTTTTTTTTTTTTTTTTTGGTCAGTCGTGGGGCCTGAAGTCTGGGCTTGGGCGCTGTCCTTCAGCTCTTCACCTCACTTGAGCTACAGCGCCACTTCCGGTTTTCTGGTCGTCTATTGGAGATAGGAGTCTCATGGTCTCTCTTGCCCGGTCTGGCTTTGAACGGGGATCCTCAGATCTCAGCCTCGTGAGCAGCTAGTATTACAGGCGTGAGCCACCAGCGCCCGGCAGGAATGAGTTTCTTGTGATCTCCTGCCATTGGTAGGTGTCATGACCGGGATTTGAAGACAGGGCCTATGTTGACAGGTTGTCCTATGGTTTCCTTGATAGCACACCAGCCTTCAGATATGGCAGGTCAGATCCATTTTGCTGCCATCTGATTCAGACCCAGGATGGTCACTGTGCAAAGAGAACAACATAAAACCCCCTAGCCCTCTGCATCTCCCCAATTTTCATTCTATCCCACTTTATTTTCCTCATGCAAGCCCTCTGGGCCTAGGATTCCAGGATCGGGTATGGGTCCCGAGCAGCACCTAGCCTAGGGTGATCGAAGCTGAGAAAGAGTTGCCAAGACTTCAGTTCAAGCCCCATGGTTGGCCAAAAAAAGAAAAGAAAAGAAAAAAAATTAATTAATTAATTAACTAAGTTAAAAAAAATAAAGCTCCCTGATTTGGAATTTCTGTCAGTTTTCTTTCCTAGCCCTGGATTTGACCTCAGGATCTTGATAAATATGTAGCAATGTGAGGGAAAGTGCAGATTTGCCACTACTGGAGTTCAAACCCCATGCCAAGCCAAAACTAAAAATAAGTCACTCAGCTTGGCAGGGGGAGTAGTTTTGGAGATGGGAGGGAAGGGATGGTAGGGGGAAAACAAAGGAGGAGGCAACAATGCTCAATAGGAAATATACTGATGACCATGCTCAAGTAACTGTGACCCCTCCATACAACATTTTTACAATTAAAAAATACAAAAAAGAGAAACAATGTAGTTTTCAGAGAAGCACTTTGGGAGTAAGGGAAGGACA
>NW_012285803.1:0-4085 GCF_000151885.1 Dipodomys ordii
TTAGAAATAGAATCAAATAACATAATAGGCAAACACAACATGTCTATGATATCAGAATGACAATGAGATGTTACAATGCTATGATGTCATTGTAGTTTTACATGTCAAAATGAGCTGATGGTGTCATAATGGCAACATGATGTCACAATTATGATAATGTTAGAAAGGATTTTTTAATGCTTAAATGGTATGTCTGATGTCAGTTGTCAGTTTTCCATGAGGATATGGATACAAAAATGTTCTGTGATGTCACAGAGGCCATGTGTGTTTTCAAAGGTGGTAAGAGGTCATAACAGGTTTCAAAGGGAACAATGTGATCCATAATGTCACAATGAAAATGAGATGTCCCATTGGGTTTTTGATGTCACAATGGTGATGAGGTCAAAATCGTTTAGTAATATCACAGTTTGTAATATCAGAATGATACATCCAATTTCAATTACTCATAATTCAATATGAGGATACCGGGTGATAGAAGGAGTTTCATAGTATGTGGTCATACTATGTGAAAACCCAATGGAACAGTGATTTCACAATGACAATGTGATGTCTCAACATCATGTTATAATAATGTTTTGATGTCACAATTGGTGATGCCATACTGATGAGGAGGTCACAATAGATTTGAGATGTCCCAAGGGGTTGATGTCACAATGGCATGTGGGATCTCAATTTTCATGAACTCACCATGAGTATATGAGTTTGGGAAGGGATTCTGATGTCACCAAAATATATACAGTCAAGAAGTGAAGAACTAACAGGTCTGAGATGTCACAAAGTGACACAATGGTTATGATGTCCATGGGTGTGATATCATGATGTTACATTGGATTTTAGATATCTCATGTCATATTTGAAATATGAAGTCGAACACAGATTTTCAACTCACAAAGGGCCTAAGATATCACAACGGCATTTCACAAAAGCTATGAGGACAGGAGAGGTATTTGATGTCACAGTGGATTAATGATATAACAAATGCAAAGTGCTGTGCCAAAGAGATTTTGATGTCACAAAGGTTATGAGTTCACAATGATTTCCTGATATCAACCCACATGGCACATTTGGAATAGAATGAAATCAAAGAATAGGCATTCACAATGGGTCTATGACATTAAAGTGACAAGGTGATATCAAGGCAGCAATGTTTGATAGGATATGTACTCATTACCTTACTCATGTAACTGTAATCCCTCTGTACAGTACACTTACAATAAAAAACGTACAGAAGAAAAAAAGAGAAAAAATGGTATTGTGTCATTGTGGTTTTGTGATGTCACAATGATGGTATCATGATGACAATGTGATTTCACACTCATAATTATTGTACAAAGTATTTGTGATGCTACAATGATATGTGTGATCACAATTTTCATTAGTTCATTATGAGGATATGGGTACACAAAGGGTCTGTGATGACACAGAGGTCATGTGTATTTTAAAGGTGCTAAGAGTTCACAATTGCTTTGTGATGTCACAATGTGATTGTGAAGGCACAACAGCAATGTGATATCACAATGGGTTTGTGATGTCACAGTGAGGATGAGGTCACAATGAGTTTGTGATGTCACTATGGGTTTGTAATATTACAAGGACATGTCCAATTTCAATTTCTACTAGTTCACAATGAGGATACAATTTCAAGAAAGAATCTGAAGCTCCAAAGACCATGAACTGTTAATCATAACGTGTGATATGCTGCCATTAGGATATTTTAGGCCTTTAGTAAGCTTATATTCTGTTTTCAAACTCATAATTCAGGCATGACATCTGATATCAGAAATTGACTCTGACAATATGAACATTGTGACTTCACATTGATAGACATCAAGACCATGGTGTCACATTGTGAACTCACAAATGTGTTAGGACTTCACCGTATTTGCCTCAACACATGAGTTTGGAGACAACAGAGACCTTTTGTGAACTCATATGTTCATTTTGAATTACAGACATTTGAGAATCGGCATGTCATTGTGACATTTCCAACCAATTGTGATAGCACAAACCTATTATGGTAGAAACAAATTGTGATCTAATAGCCATTGTGACAGCACAATCCCTTTGTGACCCCATATTTCCATAGTGATATCACTAACCCACTGTGAAATTCCAATCCTCTCATACCAAATCCAGGTATGAAATGTGATACCCGAATCCAGTGTGACATCTAGATCATGGTGACATCACACTGATAGATGTTATGAGCATTTTGTCATATTCTGACAACACACACCTGTTAGGATTTCATCATTTTTGAGACAATGCATGACTTTGGAGACATTACAGTCCCTTTGTGAGCCCATATACTCATTGTGAGTTGACAACTGAGATCACATGTGTCATTTTGATGTCACCAACCCATTGTGACATCACACACCTCTTGTAAACTCATCACCAGTATGGCATCACCAATTGTGGTAACAAAACTTTATAAAGTCATCATATTGCAACATCCCATTGCCATAGCGATATCACTGTTCCAATGTTTTTCAAAAACCTAGTATGTCTTCATAGCATTTTAGAAAATTCATGGCCTTTTCTATTTCAGTCTTCTGTGAACTCATATCCTCATTGTGAAATAGTAGCAACTGAAATTGGACATGTGAGCATGAGATGTGACTTCACAAAACGTTGATTTCATCACCAATATAACATTACAAACCCATTGTAAGCTTCCATTGCCATTTAATATCACTATCACATTGTGACATCCCAAACCTATTTGGACCTCTCAGCACATTTGAAAAAACACATGGCCTTTTTGACATCACAGTCCCTTTGGGTAACTATACCCTGATTATGAACTGACAATTGATATGAGACATGCCATTGTAACATCATGAACTCTTTGAGACATCACCAGTGTCACATAACATTCTCATTATGACATGATCAACTACTTTTGACATCACAAAACTATGACAAGATAGCATTATGAGATCACATTGTCATTGTGATGTTATAGAGATTGTGAATGCCTGTTTTTTATTTTTTTGTCGGATGTCGAGCTTGATCTCTGGGCTTGGGTTCTGTCTCTGCTGTTCAGCTCAAGGCAAGCAATCTATCACTTCAGTCACAGCACCACTTCTGGTTTTCTAACGGTTTTTATTGGAGACAGTCTCATGGACTTTCCTGCCTAAAGTGGCTTTGAAGTGCAATCCTTAGATCTCAGCCTCCTGAGTAGCTTGGATTAGTCATGAGCCACTGGTGCCCGGACTTTTCATTCTTTTTTCAAATTTGACATGTGTGTTGATATCAGAAACATAATGTGACCTCACAACCATTGTAACATCGTAAATAAGCAGTGACATCAAATTGTCATTATGACACCTTCATCTCGTTGTGACATCACCAAACAACAATGGCATCATTGCATGATAAATCACAATGACATTGTTACATCATAGTCATAACAGTGTGAAGGCCTATTCTGTGAATTCATTCTGTATCAGTAACCCATTTTGACCATATAACCATTGTGATATCACAATCTTTTGTGACGTCATTAATCTGCTGTGCCATCACAAACCAGTCCTTATAAGTTTTGTGACATGTTGCCATTGTCATATGTTAAACCCTTTGTGAGCTCATAATCTGTTTTGAATCTCATATTTATGATATGACATGTGATATCAGAAATCCCCTGTGACATCATACTGCCAGATATCATGAGTATTGTGTCACATTGTGACATCACAAACCTGTTAGAACAGTATCACATTTGTGACAACACATGCCTTTGGAGACATTACAGTCCCTTTTTGAAATCATATATTCATTGCCAATTAATGACAATTGAGATCTGCCATGCCACTCTGACATCATGAACCCATTGTGACATCACAAACTTATTGTGACCTCATCACGAGAATGGCATCAACAACTAATTGTGGTATCAAAGCATTATTTTGACTTGATATTGTGGTATTGCCATTGTGATATCACTGTCCCATTGTGTTTTTACAAACTTATATGGCCACATCACATCTTATAAAATTCATGGCCTTTGAGACTTCAAGCTCTTTCTGTGAACTCGTGTACTTATAACTTCTAAGGCAAATAGACAAACCATCAAGTCATGA
>NW_012285804.1:0-4210 GCF_000151885.1 Dipodomys ordii
CTCCCCTATGACCCAGCAATCCCATTTTTGGGCATTTACCCAAATGTCTACAAACAAACCACACTAAAGTTACCAGCACAACTATGTTTAGTGGAGCATTATTCACCATAGCTAAGATCTGGAAGCAACCCCGATGCCCCTCAGTAGTTGAATGGATCAAGAACATGTGGTATATATACACAATGGAATTTTATGCCTCCATCAGAAAGAATGACATTGCCCCATTTGTTAGGAAATGGAAAGACTTGGAAAAAATTATATTAAGTGAAGTAAGCCAGGCCCAAAGAAACATAGGCCCCATGGTTTCCCTTATTTGCAATATCTAGTATATGTATGAGTCAAGCAGAAAAGGTCAGATAATGTGATGTTAGGAAAATGAACCCTTAGATATGTATTTTAATGTTTTTTTTCTTTCATGTATGTGTCTCTATTGCATTTATAAGATTATTTCTTTGTTGCTTTGTATGTCTCTCCCCCACAGTATAACCCCTGCTTTCACTATATTTGATGTCAGTATAACTTGTGGAGGAGATGGGGAAAAACAAGTCGTTTAAGGATATAGGTGGACCTGTTTAAACAATGTGAGAAGTACAAGTTGTCCTGTCCATAACGAGCTTTACAATGTCTGTGCGAGGGGGGCCGGGGGGTGAAGGATTGGGACTGGGGGGTGGAGCGGGGAGGCTGGGAAGGGATGTGAAGGATAAACAAATGAGGAAGCTGCAATGCTTGGTAAGAAATGTACGCATTATCCTGCCCATGTAATTGTAACCCCTCTGTACAGTATGTTCACAAATAAAATAAAATAAATTAAAAAAAGCAAACTCATGGAAACTTCTGGCTTTTTGTAATAAACAATATTATATTTTCAGCATTAGTTTATAACTATGTTATTTTCAGATGTAACTAGGAATTTTTAATATAATCAAATATAAGTTTTATTTTTACTCAGTATCTCACAAAATCCACTGTAATTTACTATCCCCAAAGTCAACTGTTACATACTGTATTACTCATTATTATTATTACACTCTATTTTACATATAATGTGAAGTGAAAATAATTTGGACCATTTGGTATAAATTAGTAGTAAATTAGTAGTTGCTACTTTAGCATTATAAATTCACATCTGGGATTTTAAATGAAGGAAAGAAGATTTTTGAGTTAAAATGAAATATGAATGTGTAATGTGTCCCAACTAAACCAAAAATTCTGAGTTTATGCAGACAAAAATACTTTCTTTCCACTAAAGACTTTGAAGTAATACCATTGGAAATAGTGAGGCAATAGGAGGAAAAATTAATATCACATCAAACAAGTCTGTTATTCTGCTACCACCTCCATTATGAAGACCTGCCCATTCCCAGATGTCACAAAATTTCAAGTGTCTCTCTTAAAATTCTATTTGGAAAAGCTCTAAATCACTGATTCTTTTTGCAGTTTCTGTTATATGAAACAAATCATTGACACAAAACAATTGAAATAAAATGCGCACATATGTTGAAGTCACTACAACTGGAAAAACAACCAACAAAGTAGAACCCCAGGAACAAAAACATGTTTTGCCCAATTTTTTAATCACAAAAATCTCAAATACATATTAACTTGGAGTAGAGCCATAAAGATAACTGTGTCTCATAAATACAGTTGTCTTAATTTGTAATTAAATTCTTCTAGATGAACCTAATATAGCAAATCCCTTGAAGGGATCAAATTGTTTAAAACAAATGTGACTGTATGCAGAGTAAGATATGCACATATTTAAAAGAATAAAATAACAGAATCATAACGTACGTAAAAAAAATCAGAAATTTAATGAATAAGTCCAATAGCATCCATATTGAGAACTAATGCCTACTGGTACAACAAGAAAAAATATGCAAATAATAGAATCTGAGCAGTGTACATGAGTGTCCATAATTTTAAACTACTCCAAATTACACTTTGTAGAAGACTGAATGTGGCTTATCTAAGGGAAAACATCAACACATGACATAAATTAAATTAAAAATCTCATGAAAAGAGAGAAGGAGTTTCTTGAAAATAATAGTTTAACAAATGGTGGTCAAAATATTTCTAGTACTGACAAAATTGCATACCTATTCATTTAGATCCAAAAAAAGAACCAAGATTTCGAGTGGATTTGAAACTTTGGCAAAGTAGCAGGATACATCTGTAACATTATTATGTATGTTGACTCTGGCATGGAATTCATTTTTCCTCTTTGATCTGACAAATGAATATATGAAAGAACATAAATTCTCTAACTAAATATCAAGACCTAACTAAACATATTACCAGAAAGTCATCATGTAAGCCATATTGCAACTGGGGTAAAAGAAAAATCTGTCATAGTTATTCTGTATTTATTGTACATGTTGATGTTTTTCATAAATTATTTCCTTCAGTTTGCATTTTCAAAACATTGTGTTACATGATGTATATCTTGGTAACTAATTTTGGATGCCTCCTTAAATTTTGTTCTGAGTAAAATGTCTCACTTCAGTTCCTAACCAATGAAATTATGTTGATTCCAAAACATTCAAATAACCACTGTATATAATACACAAAATCTCATAAGCATGACACCAGTAAGAATTGGTTATCATTTTGATATCAGGGTCCCATGACTTATAAGGCCTATATGCATGAGTATCGTTGTACAGAGACTCCTAAGCCTAAATTTAGCCACTGTTAAAAAATGTTTATATCTTTATTTGTCACCCATCAGAGATTAAATCTGAGTATAAAGCCTAAGGAAAATGATAAAGTAAGAGTTTAACTTTTCTGGATATAAAGTATACAAATGCAACATAGAGTAACTCACTGGTTTAAAGTCAACCTGTTTCACCAAAACATTCTAAGCATTACCTTACAATGTGTATTATTCTCATGAAGGGAATGGGAAATTTGAGAAGAGGACTAACGAAGCATTGTCTTCAAATATAGATAATTTGGATTTATCTCTAAATTTCACTATTAACATTTCTGATAAAAACTGAATAATTGATTTTCTGGTCAGCTTTAATATATCTTACTTTCATATACCAAACTACATTCAGAAAATGCAATACAACAATTAACTAAAAAAATGTCCTGGCAGAAAAAATGGCATCTCTTTATTATGTGATGCCCAATTCTTAGGTATTATGTCTCCAGTTAATGAATGTGATTGTTTAAATGCTTCATAAAGTTTTAATTAAAATCCATCATTGTACTATAATATAATTGTGGATAATTTTATCCTAGAATCATTCATGAACTGCCCATTCAATCAAGACATACATCAAATTCATTTGATATTCATATGGATAGGAATGAGTTTCTTAGGATCTCCTGCCATTTGGAGGTGGCAGGACCAGGATTTGAACTGTGGGCTTCAGCTCCCACCACTTCAAACCGAGGATTGGGAACTCACTTGTCTGTCCAAGAACATCAGCAAGACCAATAATTAGGCAGTCACCATTGGATCTCAGCAGTCCTCCTTGATAGTTAAAAGGCTGTGATAGGAGGATCATGGTTGAAGTCACCCTAGGGAGGAAAGTCCTTGAGAGCCCTGTCCAACTTCAAGGCCAACAACGCCAGAAGTATAGCCGTATGGCTCCAGAGTTAAAAGCCTATCCTTAAGTAAAAGCAGCTCACCGACTGTGCCCAGATCCTGAGTTCAAGGTCCAGGATTGGCAACAAACAGACATACACAACAATCTGTGCAGCCATCCACTTAAAGCAGGTCACCCTCAGCAGCCTTTATTTACATTTTATTTTGAGGCCAACGCAGGAAGAATCACAAACCAGGCAAGGGAAGAGAAGATCAGGTTTCTTAGAAGTAACTGGTATTCTGAAAATTAAACTTGGGGACGTAAAATGGTAGCATACTTATGTAAAAACTAACATTAAGAAAAAGATGAAAGGGCTGGGAGGTGGATTAGTGGGAGAATGCTTACCTAGTATGCAAGAAGCCCTGCGTTCAATTCCTCAGTAGCACATTCAAGAAAAAACCAGAATTGTTGTTGTGGCTCTAGTGGTAGCGTGCGAGAGACAGTGCCAGGTCTTGCGTTCAACCCAAGAAATGGCAAAGAAATAGCTACTTATGTAGGTAGGTAGGTAAGTAGATAGATAGATAGATAGATAGATAGATAGATAGATAGATAGATAGATAGATAGATAGATAGATAGATAGATAGATAGATAGATAGATAGATAGATAGATAGA
>NW_012285805.1:0-2086 GCF_000151885.1 Dipodomys ordii
TCAGTGGGCTTCAGCTCCCACCACTTCAAACCGAGGATTGGGAACTCACTTGTCTGTCCAAGAACATCAGCAAGACCAATAATTAGGCAGTCACCAGTGGCTCTCAGCAGTCCTCCTTGATAGTTAAAAGGCTGTGATAGGAGGATCATGGTTGAAGTCACCCTAGGGAGGAAAGTCCTTGAGAGCCCTGTCCAACTTCAAGGCCAACAACGCCAGAAGTATAGCCGTATGGCTCCAGAGTTAAAAGGCTATCCTTAAGTAAAAGCAGCTCACAGACTGTGCCCAGATCCTGAGTTCAAGGTCCAGGATTGGCAACAAACAGACATACACAACAATCTGTGCAGCCATCCACTTAAAGCAGGTCACCCTCAGCAGCCTTTATTTACATTTTATTTTGAGGCCAACGCAGGAAGAATCACAAACCAGGCAAGGGAAGAGAAGATCAGGTTTCTTAGAAGTAACTGGTATTCTGAAAATTAAACTTGGGGACGTAAAATGGTAGCATACTTATGTAAAAACTAACATTAAGAAAAAGATGAAAGGCTGGGAGTGTGGATTAGTGGGAGAATGCTTACCTAGCATGCAAGAAACCCTGCGTTCAATTCCTCAGTAGCACATTCAAGAAAAAACCAGAATTGGTGTTGTGGCTCTAGTGGTAGCGTGCTAGAGACAGTGCCAGGTCTTGCGTTCAACCCATGAAATGGCAAAGAAATAGCTACTTAGGTAGGTAGGTAGGTAAGTAGATAGATAGATAGATAGATAGATAGATAGATAGATAGATAGATAGATAGATAGATAGATAGATAGATAGATAGATAGATAGATGGATAGATGGATAGATGGATAGATGGATAGATAGATAGATATATTGATCGATCGATCGATGGATAGATAGATAGATAGATAGATAGATAGATAGATAGATAGATAGATAGATAGATAGATAGATAGATAGATAGATAGATAGATAGATAGATAGATAGATAGATAGATAGATAGAAATATGATAGATGAATCTGGACTTGGATGTCACGAGGAAAGTAAGGAAGACTTCCCAGTGATTAGGCCTTCTGCAGTGTGTCAGGACACCAACATGGCCTTCACACAACCAGAGAACAGGAAGACTGTCTCTTTCCACTTCTCAGGTAGGCAAGGGCCCCAGAGTCAAGAGGACAGAGCCAAGTTCTAACTGAGGTGCTTGGAGACAGAAGAGAAAAGGCCTTGCCTCTCCTTGGATGAGGGATTTGCATTAATGTAGTGGAGAATGAAGGAAGGAGAATGGACTGGCAGAGGTAGAAAAAGGGCCTTCAAATCTGACAGATGGAGAGTCAAAGACCCACTCCCTAAGACCAAAGAGCAAGGTTTTCTACTCTGTTCCTGCCATCTTTCCCAATAAAATGGCTCTCTATTGTTAACTTAAAGATAGCCTGAGGCTCCCTTCACCTGAGGGAGGAAGGTTAGTCATTGTTTGAAGAGGCTGAGAAAAGCCTGACCCTTGTGTAACTCTGACAAATGTTTCATGTTTCCCCTCATTGCTGGCCATGCCTGGAATGTTGAGTGTGTACATTCTGCCTCCTAACCCTGCATGCCTTTTTCTCTTCACC
Source organism: Dipodomys ordii (assembly GCF_000151885.1). Taxonomy (NCBI): domain Eukaryota; kingdom Metazoa; phylum Chordata; class Mammalia; order Rodentia; family Heteromyidae; genus Dipodomys; species Dipodomys ordii. The sequence continues at coordinate 1,605 of NW_012285805.1, forward strand.
TAGCCTGGCTTTTGTAACTGTTTTCTGCATTCAAATATTGTTACATTGGAGTACTTCGTGCAAGCACAGAACCTAGTTTCTCTATTACAATGGTTGCCCTCTCCCACTTCAACCACAGAGCCCCTTCAATCTTTTTCCTAGTGATGTGGTTCTGAGAAATCAAGCCCAGGGTTTCATATATGCAAAGCACTCTACCCCTAAAGCACATTCCCAGCCCTCTACTTCAAGTGTGTTAGTTTGTTTCTGTCTTTTTTTGTTTTTGTTGTCATTGTAGGAGTTGAAATCTGAGCCTGGATGCTGTCCCTGAGCTCTTCAGCTCAAATCCTGTGCCCTACCACTTGAGCCACAGAGCTATTTCTGGTTTTCTGGTGGTTCATTGGAGCTAAGTGTCTCAAGGACATTCCTGTCCAAGCTGACTTTGAACCATGATCCTCGGATCTCATCCTCCTGAGTAGCTAGGATGATCTGCATGAGCCACAAGC
>NW_012285806.1:0-2542 GCF_000151885.1 Dipodomys ordii
TCATATCATTGACATCAAGATAAGGAATTTGGTTCATTTTTCTGAGATATACATTATGATGTTTCTTTGTTGGTGGTAGACACTGATTGCTTGCCTTTTCCTGATGTGAACATTCTAGCTCAATTTTTCAATTAAAGTTTCTTAATTATTATTGAACATATAATTCTCTAATATTGCTTTGTCTTTAGTCTGCCATCTAGGATCTTCTTTTCTTCTTAAATATTAACATTCAATATGAATTTTACCTCCTGACTAATTTTGCCCTTTAATTTGCATTTTGCAATAAGAATTATAATATCTTTAATCTCTGTATTCATGAAGAAAAACCATTTTGAATTCTCTATGCAGGACACAGATAGAACTATCAGCATACATACAAAGACCAAGAGCCACAGACACTTAACCCACATGTGTCATAACTCTCAATGTTGACCTCTACATGAGGTCCCAGATGACAGAGAGAACGTCCCAGATTGAGTCTTGAGGAGGCCACAGATGACCTCTTGATGATGTCACATATGTCCTCCCTAGGAGGCCCTAGATGAGCTCTCATGGAGGTTCCAAATTGATTCCCAAGGAAGTGTCAGATAATCTCCAAAGGAGTTTCCAGATGTCTTTTCAATGAGGCTGACATTACCTCTCAAGTAGCTCCCAGATGGCCACTCAAGGAGGCCACATATGAACTCCAGAGGTAGTTCCAAATAACCCTCTTGAGAAAGCAACAGATGACCTCCAGAGAAGGTCCTATATAGCTTCTCAAGGAAGTCCCAGATGATGTCCAAAGATGGTCATAGATTTCTCATCATGGAAGCCTGAGATGACCTCCCAAAGAAGCTCCAGATGACCTCAGGAGGTGGTCCTATATTGCCTCTTAAGAAAGCCCCAATGACTACTTTTGAAGAGGTCTCAGGTGGTCTCCTGAGAAAGCCCCAGATGACTTCTGGAGAAAGTCCAAGATGGCCCCTGGAGAAGGCCCCAGATGACCTCCAGCGTGGGTCTCAGATAGCTTCTCAACGAAGTCAGAGATGTAATCTTGATGAGGTTCCAGATGGCTTCCCATGGAAGCCCTACATTATCTCTCAAGTAGGTTCCAGATGGGGTCCCAAGGAAGCCACAAATTGCTTCCAGAGGGGTCCTAAACAAGCTGGAAAGCTTGACAAGATGCACCTGTAGAGGTACATAAATGACTTTTGTCCATGTTGGACCTCCGGAGACAAACACTCGAGGTAGACTCTCAACCCTGAAGGCTGACACTCACACCTATGGGGAATTTTCCCTGGGGCCAAGGCCTGATACAATCCAAATGGATTATCTCGATGGAGTCTTCAAAAATTAAGACCTCTATAATTCAAGAAAATCCATCGAGATACGTTTTATATAATAAATGTTCTCCAAACCAGCAACCCCCAAAATTATGATATCCAAAGTTCCAAACATCAAAGGGACAGCCTCTTTTCCTCTTCTCTTTATCTCTCCTTCGCTACAGACCTATACTTCTTTTGAGGACTTTTCCTTTTTCCCTTCTACCAGTTCCTTCTTCTCTTTAGGACTCTCCACTCTTCACAGACCTGAACTGCTTTGCAGGGCTCATCAGTTTCCATCCTTCACCTTCTGCCCTCTCTCAACTTCCTCTTCACCCAGGTCTTTCCCCTTATGCTATCACACCAGTTCTTTCCTTCCAGGACTTTTTCCTTTATCTCTCACCTTCTATTGCTCTGAACAAGCAGCCTATATAAAGTCTGTACCCCTTCTCCACTCCAATTGCCTGTTTTCGACTATCACATCCCAAACTGCCCACAACCCAATCACTTCTTAAAAGCACATAGTGATTAATGCACCAGTCCCTCTCACAGGATGCCTCACCTTCTTTGGTGGCATTCTTTGTCCTCCCCAGCTGGCCAGGAGATGGGCCCATGCTGATTATCAGACCCTATAGATTATCGGGCGCTGCCAATTATTACAGTATCTTCCTTGTGAGCTAGTAGCAATTGAAATTGGAAATTTGACTGTGGTATTACAAACTAGTTGTGACATCACAAACCCATTTTGACATCATCACCGCCATGACATCACAAAGCCATTGTGACAACATTGTCATTGTTTCATGATGATTCCATTGTTACATCTCAAATCTATTATGACCTCTTAGCTCCTTTGAAAATCACATGCCCTTTTCAACATCACAGTCCCTTTGTGTATCCAAATCCTTGTTGTTAAGTAATGACAATTGAGATCAGACATGTCATTATAACATCAAAAAGTATTTGTGACATCCTCAACAGTGTGACATCACATTTTCATTATGAGAGCATCAGCTCATTGTGACATCACCAAACTCAATGACAGAATCGCATTATGACAACAATTCTCATTGTGAAATCATAGACACATTGTGAATGCCTATTCTGTGATTTCATTGTATTTCTAATGTGGCATGAGAGTTGATATCAGAAACGCAATTTTGTGCCTACAAACCATTTTGACATCATAATCACTTTGTGACATACAGTACCATTGTTATATCGCTAACACATGTGACATC
>NW_012285807.1:0-8527 GCF_000151885.1 Dipodomys ordii
TCGGGCTTCTACTCACGCCGAGTCTTGGATCCTGGGTCGTCTCTGGTCTGCAAACTGCAGGATGAAGCTGTCTGCTCCTTGTCGGTTCTTGCTGGTGTTGAGTAGAATCCGCTTGCCCGCTGCGTCTGGCTCCTTCGTCCCGGACTCTCAGCGCTCAGGTTTAGCCCCGGGGCGGTCTCCACCGCGACCCTGCCTCCGCTGTCTCCACCGCGACCCTGCCGCCGCCGATAGCCCGGCTGCAGTCTCCACTGCGACCCTGCCGCCAGTGGTGGCAGCGGCGGTTGCTGGCTGGTGCTCAGATGTGTATTCTTGCCTTGGCTTTCTCTCACTTGTCTAACTCTCTTTCCTGTGATGGCACACTTGGTGTGTTTCTCTGTCTTAGGACTGTTCACTGGAACTCTAAAACTGCTTTCTATGCGAGAGCTTGTTCAGTTTCCAGCTTCTCCTCCGCCATCTTGTCCCCCCCTCAGGGATTTTTTTATTGCATGTTGTCAGAATTGATTTTTAAGATGTTCAGAGAAAAATTATTTATACTAAGAACTGGTTTTTATTGCTTTGTATTACGTTTTGCTTCTACACCTATAGATCAGCTGGAAAGTAGATGGCCAAACCCCTCCTCCCTCCACCAAAGTTGTAAAGTTCATTTTTTGACATAATGACTTGTATATCTCAATGTTGCAATGTGTCCACGTGTACCCCTAGTTAAATGATTTGTTTATGTCCTTCCCCTACACAAATTTTACCAACATCAAATACAGTGAAAGCAAGGGGAGAGACATAAAAAGCAATAGAGAAATCATCTTAAAAATATGTTAGAAACAACTGCATTAAATAAATAAAATTGAATACTTATCTTGGGGTTCATTTCCCTAGCATCCATTTATCTGAACATTTTTGCTTGCCTCAGACATATACTAGTTATTGCAAATAAGGGAAGCCATGGGACCTATGTTTCTTTGGGTCTGGCTTAGTTCACTTAATATAATTTTTCCAAGTCTTTCCATTTCCTAACAAATGGGGCAATGTCATTCTTTCTGATGGAGGCATAGAATTCCATTGTGTATATATACCACATTTTCTTGATCCATTCATCTAATGAGGGACATCTGGGTTGATTCCATATCATAGCTATGGTAAATAATTCTACAATAAGCATAGGTGTGCTGATAGCTTTACTATGATCTGTTTGTGATAATGTGGGTAAATGCCAAACAGTGAGATTGCTGGGTCATAGGGGAGCTCTATGTGGAGTCTTTTGATGAACTGCCATACTGCTTTCCAAAGTGGTTGAACAAGTTTACACTCCCACCAACAATGCAGTAAAGTTCCCTTCTGTGCACATCCCCTCTAGCATCTGTTGTTATTAGAGTACTTGATTATAGCCATTCTAATTGGGTGAGGTGGTACCTCAATGTTGTTTTTATTTGTAATTTTTTTATGGCTAGAGAGGTTGAGTATTACTTCTTGTGTTTATTGGCCATCCTTCTTTCCCCTTCAGAGAAGTTTCTCTTTAAGTCTTTAGCCCACTTATTTAATGGGCAGTTGTTTCTCTGAAGATTTGTTGTTGAGGGATTTAATTTTTTGAGTTCCAGGTATATTTTAGATATGAGACCCTTATCCGTTGTATGGCTAGTGCAGATCTTCGCCCAATCCATAGGCTTTCTAGTGATCTTGCTAGCTATGGCTTTTGCCATGCAGAAGCTCTGCAATTTCATGAAATCCCATTTGTCCCATTTGTCTTTGATTTTTTGTATTTCTGGGTCCCTTTTAAGAAAATTTCAGCCTGTGCCAAGGAGACCTAGGGTTTCTTCTATTCCTTCCTGTAATGTTTTCAGAGTAAGACTTCAAAATTTAAAGTTTCACGTATTACAAGAAGATCGTTGATTCATGTTGAATGGATGTGAGTAGCTTGAGCTGTTGCATAATTCGTGTGTGTGTGTATGTGTGTGTGTGTGTGTGTGTGTGTAGGTGTGTGTGTTTGTAAGGGGGTTATGTGTATCATTGACATCAAAGATAAGGAATTTGGTTCCTTTTTCTGAGATATACATTATGATGTTTCTTTGTTGGTGGTAGACACTGATTGCTTGCCTTTTCCTGATGTGAACATTCTAGCTCAATTTTTCAATTAAAGTTTCTTAATTATTATTGAACATATAATTCTCTAATATTGCTTTGTCTTTAGTCTGCCATCTAGGATCTTCTTTTCTTCTTAAATATTAACATTCAATATGAATTTTACCTCCTGACTAATTTTCCCCTTTAATTTGCATTTTGAAATAAGAATTATAATATCTTTAATCTCTGTATTCATGAAGAAAAACCATTTTGAATTCTCTATGCAGGACACAGATAGAACTATCAGCATACATACAAAGACCAAGAGCCACAGACACTTAACCCACATGTGTCATACCTCTCAATGTTGACCTCTACAAGAGGTCCCAGATGACAGAGAGAACGTCCCAGATTGTGTCTTGAGGAGGCCACAGATGACCTCTGGATGATGTCACATATGACCTCCCTAGGAGGACCTAGATGAGCTCTCATGGAGGTTCCAAATTGATTCCCAAGGAAGTGTCAGATAAACTCCAAAGGAGTTTCCAGATGTCTTTTCAATGAGGCTGACATTACCTCTCAAGTAGCTCCCAGATGGCCACTCAAGGAGGCCACATATGAACTCCAGAGGAAGTTCCAAATAACCCTCTTGAGAAAGCAACAGATGACCTCCAGAGAAGGTCCTATATAGCTTCTCAAGGAAGTCCCAGATGATGTCCAAAGATGGTCATAGATTTCTTATCATGGAAGCCTGAGATGACCTCCCAAAGAAGCTCCAGATGACCTCAGGAGGTGGCCCTATATTGCCTCTTAAGAAAGCCCCAATGACTACTTTTGAAGAGGTCTCAGGTGGTCTCCTGAGAAAGCCCCAGATGACTTCTGGAGAAAGTCCAAGATGGCCCCTGGAGAAGGCCCCAGATGACCTCCAGCGTGGGTCTCAGATGGCTTCTCAACGAAGTCAGAGATGTAATCTTGATGAGGTTCCAGATGGCTTCCCATGGAAGCCCTACATTATTTCTCAAGTAGGTTCCAGATGGCATCCCAAGGAAGCCACAAATTGCTTCCAGAGGGGTCCTAAACAAGCTGGCAAGCTTGACAAGATGCACCTGTAGAGGTACATAAATGAATTTTGTCCATGTTGGACCTCCGGAGACAAACACTCGAGGTAGACTCTCAACCCTGAAGGCTGACACTCACACCTATGGGGAATTTTCCCTGGGGCCAAGGTCTGATACAATCCAAATGGATTATCTCGATGGAGTCTTCAAAAATTAAGACCTCTATAATTCAAGAAAATCCATCGAGATATGTTTTATATAATAAATGTTCTCCAAACCAGCAACCCCCAAAATTATGATACCCAAAGTTCCAAACATCAAAGGGACAGCCTCTTTTCCTCTTCTCTTTATCTCTCCTTCGCTACAGACCTATACTTCTTTCGAGGACTTTTCCTTTTTCCCTTCTACCAGTTCCTTCTTCTCTTTAGGACTCTCCACTCTCCACAGACCTGAACTGCTTTGCAGGGATCGTCAGTTTCCATCCTTCACCTTCTGCCCTCTCTCAACTTCCTCTTCACCCAGGTCTTTCCCCTTATGCTATCACACCAGTTCTTTCCTTCCAGGACTTTTTCCTTTATCTCTCACCTTCTATTGCTCTGAACAAGCAGCCTATATAAAGTCTGTACCCCTTCTCCACTACAACTGCCTGTTTTCGACTATCACATCCCAAACTGCCCACAACCCAATCACTTCTTAACAGCTCAACACATAGTGATTAATGCACCAGTCCCTTTCACAGGATGTCTCACCTTCTTTGGTGGCATTCTTTGTCCTCCCCAGCTGGCCAGGAGATGGGCCCATGCTGATTATCAGACCCTATAGATTATCGGGCGCTGCCAATTATTACAGTATCTTCCTTGTGAGCTAGTAGCAATTGAAATTGGAAATTTGACTGTGGTATTACAAACTCGTTGTGACATCACAAACCCATTTTGACATCATCACCGCCATGACATCACAAAGCCATTGTGACAACATTGTCATTGTTTCATGATGATTCCATTGTTACATCTCAAATCTATTATGACCTCTTAGCTCCTTTGAAAATCACATGCCCTTTTCAACATCACAGTCCCTTTGTGTATCCAAATCCTTGTTGTTAAGTAATGACAATTGAGATCAGACATGCCATTATAACATCAAAAAGTATTTGTGACATCCTCAACAGTGTGACATCACATTTTCATTATGAGAGCATCAGCTCATTGTGACATCACCAAACTCAATGACAGAATCGCATTATGACAACAATTCTCATTGTGAAATCATAGACACATTGTGAATGCCTATTCGGTGATTTCATTGTATTTCTAATGTGGCATGAGAGTTGATATCAGAAATGCAATTTTGTGCCTACAAACCATTTTGACATCATAATCACTTTGTGACATAACAGTACCATTGTTATATCGCTAACACAATGTGACATCACAAAGCTCTCCTGTCCTCATAACTTTTGTTACATGCTGACATTGTGATATCTTAGACCTTTTTGCCCTCATAATTTGTTATCAAACTCATATTTCATGTATGTCTTGAGATAACAGAAATCAACTGTGACATCATGACCATTGTGACATCACACTGACAGATGTCATGATCATCATGTCACATTGTGACATTCCAAAAGGTTTTGATGTCACAATTAATTGGTGATGGCATACGGTAAGGGGTCTATGATGTCCCAATTGATTAGTGATATCCAAATGGCATAACGGATCTCATTTGTCATGAAATCACAGAGAATATGAGTTCAAAACAGACTGTGGTATATCCAAAGTCATGTGTTTTCACAAACGTTATGAAATCAGAGGAGGATTGTGATGTCACAGAGTGACACAATGTTTATGATGTCTGTCAGTGTGATGTCACAATGGTCATGATATCACAGTGGATTTCTGATATCATATATCATAACTGCAATATTATAAGTTTGAAAACAGATTATGAGCTCATAAAGGGTCTAAGACATCACAATTGCTGCACATCACAAGACTTATGAGGACAGGGCAGGTTTGTGATATCACAGTGTGTTAGATGATATCACCATGGCACTGTGATGTCACAAAGTGATTGTGATGCCATATATTTATAAGATCACAATATATTTCTGACATCAACCCACATGCCACATTTGAAATAGAATGAAATAAGAAAATAGGCATTTACAATGTGACTATGATATCACAATGACAATAAATGTCATAATGCTATGAGGTCATTGTAAATTGGTGATGTTGCAAGGAGGTAATTGTGTAATAATGAATATGTGTTGTCCCACTGGTGATGGGGTCACAAAAGGTTTGTGATGTTACAATGGCATATATAAATTCAATTGTCATGTATTCACAAAGAGGATATGGGTACACAAAGGGACTATGATGTCACATATGCCATGTGTGTTTTCAAAGGTACGTAGGGGTCATGATAGCTTTATGATACACAGTTGTGATGAGGTCACAATGGGCTTTTGACGTCATAATGATTTGTAATATCTAAACACAAGTCCATTTTCAATTGTTACTATTTCACAATGTGCATACAAGTTCACAGAATGAGTTGGAAGTACTAATGGACATGAATTTTTAAAAATGTTAAGAGGTCATTTTAGGTTTGTGAATGAACAATGGGACAGTGATATCACCATGACAATGTCAACTCATTACATCATGTCAAAGTATTGTTTTGGTGTCACTATTAGTTGATGATTCCACATTGGTTGTGAGGTCACAAAATATTGGTGATGTGTTGGGCATGTCACAATGACATTATGATTCTCAATTGTCCTAACTTACAATGAGTATATGAGTTCCCAAAGGGACTGTGGTTTCTCTAAAAGTATGTGTTGTCACACATATATTAAAATCCTAAAAGTTTTGTGGTGTCAGAATTTGACACAATGGATATGACATCTGGCAGTATGATGCCAACATGGTCATGATGTCACTGGGAATTTGTGATATCAAATATCATATATGAAATCTAATGAGGTCAACAACAGATTATGAGGACAATAAGGCCTAAGGTATCAGAATTGCAGCATGTCATAAAAGTTATCATGAGAGGATAGGTTTGTGATATCATGGTGGTTTAGTAATATCACAATGGCAACATGATATACAAAGGGATTGTGATTTCACAATGATTATGAGTTCCTGATTTTTTATGATATCTACTTACATGCCACAATTGAAATAGAATGAAATCACAGAAAAGGCATTAATAATGTGTCTATATCACCATGACAATGTGAAGTTATAATTCTATCATTATAGTTTTGTAATTTCACAATGAGTATATGTTATAAAAATTATAATGTGTTGTCACAATTATGATGATCTCACAAACTGTTTTGGATGTCAAAATGTCATGTCTGATTCTCAATTGTCAATATTTCACAGTGGGTCTTTGGGTACACAAAGGGACTCTGATATCACAAAGGTATGTATTTTTCAAATGTTATAAGAGGTTATAATAGATTTGAAATATCACAATGTGATCTTGGTATCAAAAACAACAATGTGAAGTCACAATGGGTTTGTGATGTCACAGTGGTGATGAGGTCACAATGGGTTAGTTATGTCATGAGTTTGTAATATCACAATTATTTGTCAAATTTCAATTGCTACTAGTTTACCATGAGGACACTGTAATAACCAGCAGTGCCCCTATAATCCAGGGGAACAGATAGTCATCATGGCCTCCTAATCTGGACCAATTGAAAGGGTGGGTGCATGACACTGGAGAGGGCAGGACATGCTGCTGAAGGAGATAGGATGTCAAGCCCAACATGGTGAGCTGCCAAGAAGTGATTGGGCATGGACATATGGTAAGTGATATTTAAAAACTGGAAGGCAAGAAATTATTGCAGTTGGGGAAGGGTACAGCCTATATATAAGCTGCATTTTTAGAGCAAGAGAAGGGGAGAGAAAAAGGTTAAAGGCCTGGATGGAAAGAAGTGATGAGACTGCTGGAGGGCAAAGACCTGGGAGGAGAGGAAATTGAGAGAGAGAAGGAGGTGAAGGACGGCAACTGGCCACCTGGACAAGGCAGGGCAGGCCTGTCAAGAGCAGAGCAGCCTGAAGCGAAGAATGGAATTCTGGAAGGAAAAAATGCAAAGAGCTGAAAGGTAGGACAGATCTGTAGAGAAGGAGAATGAAGAGATAGGAAAACAGCCTTGGCCTTTGAAGTGTGGAGCTTTGGAGATCATTATTTTGGCGGTTGGTTGTTTGCAGACCAGTTAACAAATGGCTGAACTGCTCTTTGGAGGTCTGAGTGTTCATGGTTGAGTCTGAATTTAGCTCTCCGCATCCAGCCCAGCCAAGGTAGTGGCTTGTTTCAAAATTTATGAGGACAAGACAGGTTTGTGATGTTTCATTACATTAATGATATCACAATGTCAATATGAGGTCAAAAAGGGATTGTAATGTCACAATGATGGTGTGGTCACAATGGGTTTCTGAAATAAACCTATATGCCACATTTGTGATAGAATGAAATCACAGAACAGGCAATCGCATTGTCTCTAGGACCTCACAATGAAAATGTGATGTCATAATGCCATGATGTCATTGTCATTTTGGGATATAAAAATGGGCTGATGGTATTATAACAACAATGTGATCTAACTCTGGAGGTGATGACACAATGCGTTTGTAATGGTAATTTGGCATGTCTGATGTCAGTTGTCTTTGTTCATAATGACAACATGGTTACCCAAAGGGACCATGATATCACAAAAACCATGCGCTTTTTCAACGGTGCTAAGCGGTCACAACAGTTTTGGGATGTCACATGGTGATCATGATATCACTGTGGCAATATGAGGTCACAATGGGTTTGTGATGTCAAGTGATGATAAGGTCACACTTGGATAGTGATGTCACAATGAATGTGTAATATCACCATTACATGTCCAATTTCATTCTACTAGATCACAATGAAGATACGAGTTCACGTAAGGAGCTAGAAGTCAGAAAGGCCATGAATTTTGTTAAGTATTATGAGGACATAATAGGCTGGTGAAAATGCAATGAGACAGAGTTATCCCATTGGCAATGTGATGCTACCATTACATGAGATAGTATGGTTTTGAAGTTACAAATGGTGATGCCATACAGGTGATGAGGTCACATAGGTTTGTGATTTGACAATGGGTTGGTGATGTCACAATCTCATGCCAGATCTCTAATTGACAATGACTATATAAGTTCACAATGGATAATCATGTATCCAAAGGCATACGTTGGCACAAGTGTAATGAGTCTTAACACGTTTGTGTTGTCCTCATGTGACTTAGTGTCAAGAAATCTGGCAGTGTGATGTCACAGTGGTCATGATATCACAGTGGATTTTTGATATCACATGTCATGCCTGAAGTATTATGAGGTAAACAATTTATGAACTCAGGGAGG
>NW_012285808.1:0-1384 GCF_000151885.1 Dipodomys ordii
GATGCACCTGTAGAGGTACATAAATGACTTTGTCCATGTTGGACCTCCGGAGACAAACACTCGAGGTAGACTCTCAACCCTGAAGGCTGACACTCACACCTATGGGGAATTTTCCCTGGGGCCAAGGCCTGATACAATCATAATGGATTATCTCGATGGAGTCTTCAAAAATTAAGACCTCTATAATTCAAGAAAATCCATCGAGATACGTTTTATATAATAAATGTTCTCCAAACCAGCAACCCCCAAAATTATGATATCCAAAGTTCCAAACATCAAAGGGACAGCCTCTTTTCCTCTTCTCTTTATCTCTCCTTCGCTACAGACCTATACTTCTTTCGAGGACTTTTCCTTTTTCCCTTCTACCAGTTCCTTCTTCTCTTTAGGACTCTCCACTCTTCACAGACCTGAACTGCTTTGCAGGGCTTGTCAGTTTCCATCCTTCACCTTCTGCCCTCTCTCAACTTCCTCTTCACCCAGGTCTTTCCCCTTATGCTATCACACCAGTTCTTTCCTTCCAGGACTTTTTCCTTTATCTCTCACCTTCTATTGCTCTGAACAAGCAGCCTATATAAAGTCTGTACCCCTTCTCCACTACAACTGCCTGTTTTCGACTATCACATCCCAAACTGCCCACAACCCAATCACTTCTTAACAGCTCAACACATAGTGATTAATGCACCAGTCCCTTTCACAGGATGTCTCACCTTCTTTGGTGGCATTCTTTGTCCTCCCCAGCTGGCCAGGAGATGGGCCCATGCTGATTATCAGACCCTATAGATTATCGGGCGCTGCCAATTATTACAGTATCTTCCTTGTGAGCTAGTAGCAATTGAAATTGGAAATTTGACTGTGGTATTACAAACTCGTTGTGACATCACAAACCCATTTTGACATCATCACCGCCATGACATCACAAAGCCATTGTGACAACATTGTCATTGTTTCATGATGATTCCATTGTTACATCTCAAATCTATTATGACCTCTTAGCTCCTTTGAAAATCACATGCCCTTTTCAACATCACAGTCCCTTTGTGTATCCAAATCCTTGTTGTTAAGTAATGACAATTGAGATCAGACATGCCATTATAACATCAAAAAGTATTTGTGACATCCTCAACAGTGTGACATCACATTTTCATTATGAGAGCATCAGCTCATTGTGACATCACCAAACTCAATGACAGAATCGCATTATGACAACAATTCTCATTGTGAAATCATAGACACATTGTGAATGCCTATTCGGTGATTTCATTGTATTTCTAATGTGGCATGAGAGTTGATATCAGAAATGCAATTTTGTGCCTACAAACCATTTTGACATCATAATCACTTTGTGACATACAGTACCATTGTTATATCGCTAACACAATGTGAC
>NW_012285809.1:0-6445 GCF_000151885.1 Dipodomys ordii
TCACACAACTCTCATCCTAGCTACTCAGAAGGCTGAGATGTGAGGACCGTGGTTACAAGTCAGCTTGGGCAGAATAGTCTGTGAGACTTGATGATAGACCACTAGAGAACAGGAAGTGTTGCTTTGGCTCAAGTGGGAGAGTGCTCACCTTCAGCTGAATTGCTGAGGGACAGCATAGTTCAAACACCTTGACCAACAACAAAAAAAGAGGTGACTAAGTTTTCCACATAGCAGTGTGCATGATAGGAAATGCCATACTGGTCTATGAGACATTGCAGATATATGTGCGGCTCAATGTTTTGTCTACAGTGGGTCTGATGTTGGTACTGCCACCTTCTAGTGGGTGGGATCTGATCCTAATTGAGGGAGTTCATGTTTCTGTTCTCAGGGACTGCAGAATCCTTGGGCTATCCTTTGTGTGTGTATGTGTGTGTGTGTGTGTGTCTGTCTGTCTGTCTGACTGTCGGTGTCTGTGATTGTGTGTGTTTGGAGGTAGATGGCCTGGGCCTTGAATTCAAGGCCTAGGTGCTGTCCCTGAGATATCTTGCTCAAAGCTAGAGCTCTGACACTTGAGCCACAGCTCCACCTGTGGCTATTTGGTGGTTCAGTGTAGATAGGAGCTTCACAAACTTTCCTGAGTGGCTGGCTTTGAACAGTGATCCTCAGATCTCAGCCTCCTGAATAACTAGAATGACAGACAGGAGCCACCTATGATGGCTCTGTGTGTGTGTGTGTGTGTGTGTGTAGAAGTTGGTTGTTACAAGGAGTGCTGGACCCTTTGGTAACTTCTAACTGCTGTCTTTGGGGGGGTGCATGGATTTTGTGGCTGAGGTCTGGGGGCTTGGAAGGGTGAGACGTTTGAAAGGGACTCGGCACCTTTAAATTATAAGAACAAGGGATCTTTGTGATCTGGAACTGTCTAGCCTCGTTGGTGGCAGAGGGAGCACGGGAGGACCTGGGGGTGGGGCCCTTAGTGGTTGGCTCCCCAGAGGGACAGAGAGCGTGGTTAGCATTTATTAAGGTTGTGAGCCCTGTTAGTATGGACCTTATTGGCATGGGTCACACTCTGGGTCATCTCATCATGACGTCTGATGGGCAAGGCCAACCCTACTTTAAATCTTGACCTGTGATCTTCAGATCTCAGCATCCTGAGTAGGTAGCAGTATAGGCATGAACCTCTGGCACCAGGCCTCAGATTCTTTTTGATATATTAGGGTTTGAACTCAAGAGCTTAGGCTTTCCAATCAGGTCTTGTTTCATGGGAGCCAAGCCTTTCTGTCTTGGGCATTTCTGAGCTAGAGACTCCATATATGTTCAGTCTTGTCTGGATCATGGTACTCCTATGACAGGCAGGTGTCACCATGCCTTGTCCTCTGTAGTTGGGATGGTAGATATGTAGCACCATGCTCAGTCATCGGTTTAGATTACTGTCCCAAACTCTTAGTCCACAGCAGCCAATTTTTGACCACAGTTGAAGCTCTGGGTTCATCCTGGAACCATTGGTCCTCAGTCTCCTCACAGGACAGTTGTGAGGAAACAAGGGATCAATACAAGGGGAAATCTGGGGCAGGGCCAGGCATAGAGGCAACGGTCATCAGATAAGTTTCTTGGCAATTCTGTGAGCATATAACAAGAAGATACCTGCAAAGGACTCAGAAGGGGCCTCTTATTTATCATGCTACAGGTATGGGATTATGAAACAAAACATGGCTCTCTTTCATCCTTTCCCTATCCTCATGTGGAAGGGGATCCTTCACTGTTCAGCTTTGCAGCTGGGGCAAATGAGGCATGGAAAAGCTGGGTGACCTACTCATGACCCCCAGGAGACAGGAAGCTTGGCCTGACTTCTCGGCCATGCTCCCTAGGACAATGGGTGCTATTCAGTCCATTTCTTGTGGTGGGAAGTCCACTTATTGTCAGTCGTGGGGCTTGAACTCTGGGCCTGGGCACTGTCCACAAGCTGCTCAGATCAAGTTTAGGGCTCTACCACTTGAGCCATAACACCACTTCTGGTTTTCTGGTGGTTCTTTGGAGATAAGCATCTTACAGACATTCCTGTCTTGGCTGGCTATGAACCATGATCTTCATATCTCAATGTGTAGTTACCATTGTAGGCCTGTGCCACCGGCAGCCTGCTTAAGTGTAAATCTCTCCCTCTCTCTCTCTCTCTTTCTCTCTCTGTCTCTGACTCTGTCTTTCTCAGTAACTTGTTGAATTTGTCCTGGAGGAGTTGGCTCAGCGTCCCCATGTGGCTGGGACCCAAGGTGAACCTCTCATTCTGGATGTAGGCTGTGTCAGGATCATTCCCACTTGGACTGTGGAACTAGCTCCCTTAGGTAAGCCCCTCTATGCCCAGGGTAGGCCGTTATGGTTACTCATTGTCAGTCTGTCTGGTGAGTCTTTCCCCACTACCCTCTGCTAAGACAGTTAAAGGAAAGAGGAAGAGGAGGCATCACATTGTCCAAATGCACAACACTATCCTGAGCCTCTGATCCTCACTGCCACCTATCTGGCCAGACCCTGATTTTAAGAAACTGAATTCACTCTATGTCTACTTCACGTTGCTGCAGTGTGTCATTTCGGGGAGTAGAGTCAGTGTGCAGAGGAAAGACCCCAGGTCCGACACCTCCTGGAGGACATTTGTTCTGTGACAGCCCGAAGTCATTGCTGTGGATAAGGAGGAAGCCAGCAACAGACTGAGCCAGAACAATGCTCAAAGTTAGGTAGGCAGTTGAAGAATCAAACCCACACAGGTCTGCTTCCAACTCACAAAAAGGAGGATGTAGTGCAGGTAGGCCAGCACTGGATCTAGGGGACAATGAATTGATGGTGGCAGTCAGGTACTGTGGAGCACATGGGCAGCAAAGATGGCGCTGAGAGGGGGTTGAGTGGGCAGAGCCTAATTTACTGTAGAGCACATGGGCAGACAAGATGGCACTGGGAGAGAGTAGAGTGGGCAGAGCCCAATTGACCTGCCTATCAGTGCCTAACCAGCCCGTGAAAGCTCAGGTGAATGATAGGGTGTGACCTTGACAGTGATTGGTTCCTCTTCCTCACATACCATGCCACCCGCCCTTTTTGTCTTTAAAAGAGGCTGCTCTCTGTTAATAAATGAGTTTTTTACCTGCTGGATTTGGCTCCCCACTGTGTCTGATTGTCTCCCGGGCTGGGGAAAGGGCAAGCGCCTCACTTACCTTTCCTTTCCTTGGACCCCGTCCGTCTTTTGTGGGACGGACGAAGACCCAACATCTGGCACCCAACGTGGGCCACGAAAGGAAAAGATACTGGCCTAGGCTAAGTGGTCTCTCGGGGTAAGTGAAACCCTAAATATGGGTAATGCTATATCACAGAAGAAGCAAGAGGAGGCAACATTAGACCTAGAAGGAGTACAGGAGGACTTGGGAAATGAGAAGGAAAAGGAAAGGGTCAAATCCAATGGAGAATGCACTGAAATGTGCACAGTAGAAGTCAAAACGAGGGTAAAAATTACCCATTCTGACCCAGCTGATAATGATGGTCCTAAGCCCCCTCCCTATTCCCCCAGTTGGAGAGGAGGTACGGCACCCTATGAGACCTGCGAGAGGGACTTGGAAGACCCAGTCCCCTACCAACCTTCATTGGAGGGGCCGAGGGCTGGGAAAGTAACCTACTCGGAGACCTCCTCTGGAAAGGAAGAGCCACTCGAGAGCCCAGTCTCTCGGCCACAGGATTCACTTCCCCAAGCGTATCCGGTCAACTTGGCACCAGGAGTTAACAGGCCCTTGGAATGGTATCCATGGGAAGCTAAGGATCTTAAAGAGCTCTGCAAGGCGGTGGCGGAGGATGGCCCAAATTCTCCCTGGGCCCAGACCCTATTACAAGACATTGCCTATCACCCATGTGTCCCTAAGGACTGGATGGATGTGGTCAAAGCCGTTCTTACTAATTCTCAGTTTATTAAATGGTGTTCTTTCTTTAAGGAAGAATGCAGAGTGCGAGCAGAGAGTAACTGGCAGGCCCAACCCGCGATACCCATTACTTATGCCATGCTAACAGGGACTGGGGAAGGGTACTCCACCGGCGTCCAACAGGCCGCAATACTGGCCCGTACCTTGACCAGGTGAGGCAGGCAGGACTTGCTGCGTATTACAAACTAGATGATGGACCTACTGAGTCTCCCATAGCAGAAGTGAGACAAAAACCGGGTGAATCTCTACCTGATTTCATAGACCGAGTCCAACAGAGTGTTCACTGCAAGCTACCGGCAGGGAACCTCTGAGATCAGTTTGTGACCTGCTGGTCTGGGAAGGGATGAATGCAGACCACCACATGGTCTGCGCAGGATTGAGAGAGAGTTCCTTGAGCAGATGGGTGGTGGCCTCACAGGATGTGGGAACGCAACAGCACCAGTCCCAATCACTAGCTTTAGCTATACAGGCTCAGACATCTGCAATGACTGAGGCTATTACTCAGGTGCTGGCAGCCCAGGGCCAAGCAACCCTGAGACTATCGAGGAGAGGGACTTGTTTAAAATGCGGGCAGGAGGGGCACTTTAAGAGGGACTGTTTACAACAATCCCCTGCCAACCAGCCTGCGGGCAAACCGCCCCCTACACCCTGCCCCAGGGACATGGAGGGATACAAGTTTGATTTAGGTGGGAAGTCTTTAAACTTAGGGAGGGGTATTCTCTACCCCATTAATTCAAGGAGGAACTCCCTCTGCTGTGAAGCCCAGGCAGCTTCATGGCAGGGCAGCCCAGTTCCATTGGACCCTCCCCCTGGTGGACCGACTCTGCCCTAAAATGAGTGTTCTCATAGGTGGAAAGAGGTTTCACTGCTTAATTGACAGTGGGGCAGACCGAACCATACTCAGGGAGGAGGAAGTGCCCTTGGATTGAAAGCTTGCACCTGGGCCCCCGATATTGGGGGTAGGGGGCAACTCCCAGACCAAAGAGACCATTGCCCTTATGACATGGACTAGCCCAGATAGAGAACAGGGAAAGATACGCCCTTTAGTGGCAAAGAACCTCACTGCCAATTTACTAGGGCAAGCTATGCTAAGAAAAATGGATGCCGTGGTCACTACAGACCATCAAGCATCCTATGATGATATCCTGGATGGGGAAGAAGCACAAAGGCTTAAACAGGATCCAGAGGGAGTTAAGGAAAGGGATTTTTTAACTTTCATAATTACAGAGAAGAACATAGGGGACCCTCTCAGGTGCACCCCAATCCTAAAGGCCACTTCCCCCTGAGTACCTCCCATTAGGTGGAAGCCAGGAAGCCCAATCTGGGTGGAGCAGTGGCCAATGACCAAACCTAAACTTGAAGCCCTCCACCTTCTGGTGGAGGAACAGATAAAGCCTCGGGCATATCCACCCTTCTATAAGTCCTTGGAACATACCCGTATTTGTTATTCAAAAAGCCTCCGGGGCTTGGCATATGCTCCAAGACCTATGTAAGGTAAATGAAAGGATGGAGCTAGTAGGAACGCCCCTAAGAGGACTGCCCTGGACTCCTGCTATACCTTCAGAATATACTTTGGTTGTGATTGATATTAAATATTGTTTTTCTTTTTCTATTCCTCTGCGTCCAGATGACTGCGAGAAGTTTGCTTTCTCTATACCTTCTCTTAATATTTCCCAGCCTGATCGGAGGTTTGAATGGACGGTGCTGCCACAGGGTATGGCCAATAGCCCAGCCTTCTGCCAACAATACTTGGCCACACTTTTAGAGCCTGTGCTGGGTTCAGATACCTCCCTTGCCTATGCATACATGGATGATATGATTCTGGGGCACCGAGACCCAAGCTGCCTGGAGGGCCTCCTGAGCCAGGTTCTCGCCATATTAAAAAAGGGGGGTTTTACCATAGCCCTTAATAAAATTCAAAAGGTAGCTCCTTTTAAGGTGCTCGGAACCCACCTTACCTTGACTCAGGCCAGCCCCCTTAAGCCTTTGCTGGATATTCCAGCCTCTCTAACCTTAACCCAACTTCAGAGTCTTTTTAGGGGAAATCAATTTGGCTGTTGCCATGGGTTTCTGTCCCTACAATTACAATATAAGGAAATGCTGGCCATAATTATGGCCCTTCAAGATAAAACAAAAAAGGGGGAGTTAGCCCTCATATACAGTTACAGATAGCTTTGTTTTTAAATTTTTCAAAAGGGGCAACTGAATCCAGATTTCAGAAGCACTGGGGACAACTAAACCCTAAGCCCCAAGTGAAAGTCAGGTGGAAGGACCCCCTGACACAACAATGGAGAGGACCTGACCCCCAGTTACTATGGGCAGGGGATTTGGATGCGTTTTCCCCATAGGGGAGTCCGCTCCCATTTGGATCCCTGCCAGGAACCTTAAGTTTTTACCCATTTCCTCTATACAGGAGGATGCCCAAGAATAAGCTAACCAACAACAACAACAAAAAAAGCCATGGCCGAGGCTTGTGTTTTTAAAGGCCATGGCCTAGG
>NW_012285810.1:0-3813 GCF_000151885.1 Dipodomys ordii
TTCTAATGGACAGTGCTGCCACAGGGTATGGCCAATAGCCCGGCCTTCTGTCAATCATACTTGGCCACACTTTTAGAGCCTGTGCTGGGTTCAGATACCTCCCTTGTCTATGCATACATGGATGATATGATTCTGGGGCACCGAGACCCAACCTGCCTGGAGGGCCTTCTGACCCAGGTTCCCCCCATATTAAAAAAGGGGGGTTTTACCATAGCCCTTAATAAAATTCAAAAGGTAGCTCCTTTTAAGGTGCTCAGGACACACCTTACCTTGACTCAGGCCAGCCCCCTTAAGCCTTTGCTGGATATTCCAGCCTCTCTAATCTTAACCCAACTTCAGAGTCTTTTAGGGGAAATCAATTGGCTGTTGTCATGGGTTTCTGTACCTACAATTACAATATAAGGAAATGGCCCTTCAGGACATTCAAAAACCCTTGAATTGGTTTTCTGATAGCCTATAAAACAAAAAAGGGGGAGTTAGCCCCCATATACAGTTACAGATAGCTTTGTTTTTAAATTTTTCAAAAGGGGCAACTAAATCCAGATTTCAGAAGCACTGGGGACAACAACAATGGAGAGGACCTGACCCCCTAGTTACTATGAGCAGGGGATTTGGATGCGTTTTTCCCATAGGGGAGTACACTCCCATTTGGATCCCTGCCAGGAACCTGAAGTTTTGCCCATTTCCTCTATACAGGAGGATGCCCAAGAATAAGCTAACCAACAAGGAAAGAAAAACGGCCATGGCCTAGGCTTGTGTTTTAAAGAAAAAAGCCAGAAAGACAATTATTAACTATCCCCAAGGGCAACCAGCCCTTGAGAAGCTCTTGTGTTCTCTAACAATTGCAGATGGCGATACTCCAGCTGTTGGCTGTCCTGACTCTGCCAACCCTGTGAATGGCTCTTCAGATTCTGCATCAACCTCAACGGGTGATCTGGGCAGTGATCAATGCCGGCAATGCAAAAATCGTCAGGAGCACCACAAGAGAAGCTGTCCCTTCGACCTGGTGGCCTGACATTCATTTTGTTCACCACCCTATGGACTGTTTAATATTTTTGTAGGAGTTAATTATTTTAATGTTACCTGCTTTAATTGTTCTTTTACAAATTGCTTGTACAGCAGCATTATCCATACTTATTGTTAAACAACCACCTTTTGTTATGCTTCCAGTTTAGATATTGTCCAAACCCACAGGCAAATAGCTGAATTAGAACAATCCCCACCTCCGGACTCTGAAGTGGCAAACACTGCTATCCCATCCTTCACTAAGGTTAAAGGACTAGTAGTGACATTTCCTGGCCTGGTAATACTTTTGCTGATCGTTTTTTCTATGCCTTCCTTGCATTATACGTGCACTGCAAAACTCTTATGAGCTTAGCCAGCCAGTTACCAAGCTCCAAATGAATGAATCCCCCCCCCCCGAGAGGAATCGCAGCCAGAGACTGGTAGGATGGGGTGTTAGTGTGACCAACCTAAGACAGGGCCTTCAGCTTCGCTCTGAAGAAGTTCCCAAAGACGGGTAAGGCAGACAAGGCAATCCACCCAACATAAGACAGGAGGGTTTGCTTCTTTAAACAAAGACGGGCGGGGGGGGGGAGAGATGATATTGGGAGCCATTGGGAGCTGACAGTAAAGCTCAAAGGTCATCTTGACCCCTGTGCTAGCTTAAAGGCAAGTACAAGGAATTGGCTTACTTAAAGACACCAGCTGCCCAGGAATTAATTGAACTGCTTCAGACATTTCTAACTGTGGTGGGACTGATGTTTATTACTGTGCTAGGTGGGTCTGCCATTAAAACAAAATAAATGGGGCAATCTGTGGAGCACATGGGCAGCAAAGATGGCGCTGAGAGGGGGTTAAGTGGGCAGAGCCTAATTTACTGTAGAGCACATAGGCAGCCAAGATGGCATTGGGAGAGAGTAGAGTGGGCAGAGCCCAATTGACCTGCCGATCAGTGCCTAACCAGCCTGTGAAGGCTCAGGTGAATGATAGGGTGTGACCTTGACAGTGATTGGTTCCTCTTCCTCACATACCATGCCACCCGCCCTTTTTGTCTTTAAAAGGGGCTGCTCTCTGTTAATCAACAAGTTTTTTACCTGCTGGATTTGGCTCCCCGCTGTATCTGATTGTCTCCCGGGCTGAGGGAGGCTGGGGAACAGGCGAGCGCCGCACTTACCTTTCCTTTCCTCAGACCCTGTCTGTTTTTTGTGCAGATGAAGACCCAACAAGGTGCCAGTGGCTGTCGCCTGTCATCTGGCCTATTTATGAGGCTGAGTTCTGATGGTCGTGACTCAGAGCCAGCCAAGGCAGGAAGGTCTGCGAGATTCTTATCTCCCATAAACGACCTCCTTCACCCCACCCTGAAAAAAGCCAGTTTTGGTGCTGTGGATCAAGTTATAGAGCCTCAGCCTTGAGTAAAAGAGGCTCAGGGATGAAACCGAGTCCCTGAATCCAACACCTGGGACTCACAAAAAAAAAAAAAACATGAATAGTGGACACTTGTTATCTTACTACCAAAAAGGATGAACACATTCTTTTCTCTGGTACTTGTAGCCAAAGGTAATGGGCTTCCCTTTATGTTCCTCTAAATCTCTCCTTCTCTCTATTATCTCTCCTGGCTTCAGTTGCAGGATAGAATTCAGATCATCCCAATTGAATGTGACCTTAAGTACCCTCCCCTACCCGCCTTTCTTGGGGTGGGGATCCTGGATGTACTCACCTCTGGGTGAAAGAAGCACCAGAGAGATGGGGGTAGGTATCCCTGAAACTCATACACACACACATACACACTCACCTAGGCCAACTCTGACTAGCCTTTTCCAAAGATACTTTATCTCCTTGGGTTAACTGACCTAGGAGAGGAACATGATCCTCTATAAATGACTATTTTAACTAGGGCTTGCTAGTTGACACGAGATAAACAGAAGCTCAAAGGAAATGTTCTGGAACCTGTCTGGCTCAGGCTCACACTTGACATCCTGGCTCCTCAGTAGGCAGAGATCTGAGGATCAAAGATCGAAGCCAGCCATAAGCTGGCAAGGTGATAAGACACTTCTATGCATGGAACCACCAAAAATCCAGATGTGGAGCTGTGGTTCAAGTGGTAGAGTAGCAGCCTTGAGCATGAAAACTCAGAGAGACAGCTCCCAGATCCTCAGTTCAAACCCACACAAGAAATGGCCCCATTTGTTGCCCCTAGACTGCCTGGGCCTCAAGTGCTCTCTCACAGAGTGTGATACCACACTGGTCCCTGGCTAGTGTATCAGAGCCTTCAGAAATTGGGTGGTGAAAGCCAGGCCTTCGTCTTTGTGCGCTCTCAACCACACCAGCTTGAGGCAGAGCATGACAAGGCCAAAAGCCTGCAGAGTGGAGAAGATCCCCCTGTGCCAAGGTGATTAGTGTGGGCTTCTTAGAGGCAGCACTTGAAAGGAGGTCTTGCTTAAGAAGGAGGATGGGACAGGAAGCACAGAGAGAAAAGATGCCATAGATAAATGACAACATAGCAGAGCGTGTTCCTTTCCAGCCAAGGCTGCTGGTTAGATACTCGGTAAAGATGTGCAAGACTGTCCGAGTCAGGCCTAAGGGGTCACAGAAGAACAGATATCCAATATTGGGATTTTGTCTTAGCAGTATGGGCTCACCTAGCACACAGGAATCTCTGGGTTCGATTCCTAGGTCCCACATCCACAGAAAAAGCCATAAGTGGTACTGTGGCTCAGTGGAAGAGTGCTCACATCAAGCAAAATAAGCTCAGGGACAGCGCATGTACCCCAAGTAAGAGCCCCAGCACTGTCAAGGTTAAACTTCACTCCA
>NW_012285811.1:0-1823 GCF_000151885.1 Dipodomys ordii
CATTGGGAGCTGTGCTAGCTAAAGGCACATACAAGGAATTGGCTTACTTAAAGACAACCAGGTGCTCAGGAAATAATTGAACTGCTTCAGACATTTCTAACTGTGGTGGGACTGATGTTTATTACTGTGCTAGGTTGGTCTGCCATTAAAACAAAATAAAAGGGGGAATCTGTGGAGCACATGGGCAGCAAAGATGGCGCTGAGAGGGGGTTAAGTGGGCAGAGCCTAATTTACTGTAGAGCACATGGGCAGACAAGATGGCCCTGGGAGAGAGTAGAGTGGGCAGAGCCCAATTGACCTGCCTATCAGTGCCTAACCAGCCTGTGAAGGCTCAGGTGAATGATAGGGTGTGACCTTGACAGTGATTGGTTCCTCTTCCTCACATACCATGCCACCCGCCCTTCTTGTCTTTAAAAGGGGCTGCACTCTGTTAATAAACGAGTTTTTTACCTGCTGGATTTGGCTCCCCGCTGTATCTGATTGTCTCCCGGGCTGAGGGAGGCTGGGGAAAGGGCGAGCGCCGCACTTACCTTTCCTTTCTTCAGACCCTGTCTGTTTTTTGTGCAGATGAAGACCCAACAAGGTGCCAGTGGCTGTTGCCTGTCATCCGGCCTATTTGGGAGGCTGAGTTCTGATGGTCGGGACTCAGAGCCAGCCAAGGCAGGAAGGTCTGCGAGATTCTTATCTCCCATAAACGACCTCCTTCACCCCACCCTGAAAAAAGCCAGTTTTGGTGCTGTGGATCAAGTTATAGAGCCTCAGCCTTGAGTAAAAGAGGCTCAGGGATGAAACCGAGTCCCTGAATGCAATACCTGGGACTCACAAAAAAAAAAAAAAACATGAATAGTGGACACTTGTTATCTTACTACCAAAAAGGATGGATACATTCTTTTCTCTGGTACTTGTAGCCAAAGGTAAGGGGCTTCCCTTTATGTTCCTCTAAATCTCTCCTTCTCTCTATTATCTCTCCTGGCTTCAGTTGCAGGATAGAATTCAGATCATCCCAATTGAATGTGACCTTAAGTACCCTCCCTTACCCGCCTTTCTTGGGGTGGGGATCCTGGATGTACTCACCTCTGGGTGAAAGAAGCACCAGAGAGATGGGGGTAGGTATCCCTGAAACTCATACACACACACACACACACACACACACACACACACACACACACACACATACACACTCACCTAGGCCAACTCTGACTAGCCTTTTCCAAAGATACTTTATCTCCTTTGGTTAACTGACCTAGGAGAGGAACATGATCCTCTAGAAATGACTATTTTAACTAGGGCTTGCTAGTTGACACGAGATAAACAGAAGCTCAAAGGAAATGTTCTGGAACCTGTCTGGCTCAGGCTCACAATTGACATCCTGGCTCCTCAGTAGGCAGAGATCTGAGGATCAAAGATCGAAGCCAGCCATAACCTGGCAAGGTGATAAGACACTTCTATGCATGGAACCACCAAAAATCCAGATGTGGAGCTGTGGTTCAAGTGGTAGAGTAGCAGCCTTGAGCATGAAAACTCAGAGAGACAGCTCCCAGATCCTCAGTTCAAACCCACACAAGAAATGGCCCCATTTGTTGCCCCTAGACTGCCTGGGCCTCAAGTGCTCTCTCACAGAGTGTGATACCACACTGGTCCCTGGGTAGTGTATCAGAGCCTTCAGAAATTGGGTGGTGAAAGCCAGGCCTTCGTCTTTGTGCGCTCTCAACCACACCAGCTTGAGGCAGTGCATGACAAGGCCAAAAGCCTGCAGAGTGGAGAAGATCCCCCTGTGCCAAGGTGATTAGTGTGGGCTTCTTAGAGGCAGCACTTAAAGGTGA
>NW_012285812.1:0-8232 GCF_000151885.1 Dipodomys ordii
GTCCAACAGAGTGTTCACTGCAAGCTACCGGCAGGGAACCTCTGAGATCAGTTTGTGAACCTGCTGGTCTGGGAAGGGATGAATGCAGACCACCGCATGGTCTGCGCAGGATTGAGAGAGAGTTCCTTGAGCAGATGGTTGGTGGCCTCACAGGATGTGGGAACGCAACAGCACCAGTCCCAATCACTAGCTTTAGCTATACAGGCTCAGACATCTGCAATGACTGAGGCTATTACTCAGGTGCTGGCAGCCCAGGGCCAAGCAACCCTGAGACTATCGAGGAGAGGGACTTGTTTTAAATGCGGGCAGGAGGGGCACTTTAAGAGGGACTGTTTACAACAATCCCCTGCCAACCAGCCTGCGGGCAAACCGCCCCCTACACCCTGCCCCAGGGACATGGAGGGATACAAGTTTGATTTAGGTGGAAAGTCTTTAAACTTAGGGAGGGGTATTCTCTAGCCCCATTAATTCAAGGAGGAACTCCCTCTGCTGTGAAGCCCAGGCAGCTTCATGGCAGGGCAGCCCAGTTCCATTGGACCCTCCCCCTGGTGGACCGACTCTGCCCTAAAATGAGTGTTCTCATAGGTGGAAAGAGGTTTCACTGCTTAATTGACAGTGGGGCAGACCGAACCATACTCAGGGAGGAGGAAGTGCCCTTGGATTGGAAGCTTGCACCTGGGGCCCCGATATTGGGGGTAGGGGGCAACTCCCAGACCAAAGAGACCGTTGCCCTTATGAGATGGACTAGCCCAGATAGAGAACAGGGAAAGATATGCCCTTTAGTGGCAAAGAACCTTACTGCCAATTTACTAGGGCAAGCTATGCTAAGAAAAATGGATGCCGTGGTCACTACAGACCATCAAGCATCCTATGATGATATCCTGGATGGGGAAGAAGCACAAAGGCTTAAACAGGATCCAGAGGGAGTTAAGGAAAGGGATTTTTTAACTTTCATAATTACAGAGAAGAACATAGGGGACCCTCTCAGGTGCACCCCCAATCCTAAAGGCCACTTCCCCCTGAGTACCTCCCATTAGGTGGAAGCCGGGAAGCCCAATCTGGGTGGAGCAGTGGCCAATGACCAAACCTAAACTTGAAGCCCTCCACCTTCTGGTGGAGGAACAGATAAAGCCTCGGGCATATCCACCCTTCTATAAGTCCTTGGAACATACCCGTATTTGTTATTCAAAAAGCCTCCGGGGCTTGGCATATGCTCCAAGACCTATGTAAGGTAAATGAAAGGATGGAGCTAGTAGGAACGCCCCTAAGAGGACTGCCCTGGACTCCTGCTATACCTTCAGAATATACTTTGGTTGTGATTGATATTAAATATTGTTTTTCTTTTTCTATTCCTCTGCGTCCAGATGACTGCGAGAAGTTTGCTTTCTCTATACCTTCTCTTAATTTTTCCCAGCCTGATCGGAGGTTTGAATGGACGGTGCTGCCACAGGGTATGGCCAATAGCCCGGCCTTCTGTCAATCATACTTGGCCACACTTTTAGAGCCTGTGCTGGGTTCAGATACCTCCCTTGTCTATGCATACATGGATGATATGATTCTGGGGCACCGAGACCCAAGCTGCCTGGAGGGCCTTCTGACCCAGGTTCCCCCCATATTAAAAAAGGGGGGTTTTACCATAGCCCTTAATAAAATTCAAAAGGTAGCTCCTTTTAAGGTGCTCAGGACACATCTTACCTTGACTCAGGCCAGCCCCCTTAAGCCTTTGCTGGATATTCCAGCCTCTCTAATCTTAACCCAACTTCAGAGTCTTTTAGGGGAAATCAATTGGCTGTTGTCATGAGTTTCTGTACCTACAATTACAATATAAGGAAATGCTGACCATAATTATGGCCCTTCAGGACATTCAAAAACCCTTGAATTGGTTTTCTGATAGCCTATAAAACAAAAAAGGGGGAGTTAGCCCCCATATACAGTTACAGATAGCTTTGTTTTTAAATTTTTCAAAAGGGGCAACTAAATCCAGATTTCAGAAGCACTGGGGACAACAACAATGGAGAGGACCTGACCCCCTAGTTACTATGAGCAGGGGATTTGGATGCGTTTTTCCCATAGGGGAGTACACTCCCATTTGGATCCCTGCCAGGAACCTGAAGTTTTGCCCATTTCCTCTATACAGGAGGATGCCCAAGAATAAGCTAACCAACAAGGAAAGAAAAACGGCCATGGCCTAGGCTTCTGTTTTAAAGAAAAAAGCCAGAAAGACAATTATTAACTATCCCCAAGGGCAACCAGCCCTTGAGAAGCTCTTGTGTTCTCTAACAATTGCAGATGGCGATACTCTAGCTGTTGGCTGTCCTGACTCTGCCAACCCTGTGAATGGCTCTTCAGATTCTGCATCAACCTCAACAGGTGACCTGGGCAGTGATCAATGCCGGCAATGCAAAAATCGTCAGGAGCACCACAAGAGAAGCTGTTCTTTCGACCTGGTGGCCTGACATTCATTTTGTTCACCACCCTATGGATGTTTAATATTTTTGTAGGAGTTAATTATTTTAATGTTACCTGCTTTAATTGTTCTTTTACAAATTGCTTGTATAGCAGCATTATCCATACTTATTGTTAAACAACCACCTTTTGTTATGCTTCCAGTTTAGATCTTGTCCAACCCCACAGGCAAATAGCTGGATTAGAACAATCCCCACCTCCGGACTCTGAAGTGGCAAACACTGCTATCCCATCCTTCACTAAGGTTAAAGGACTAGTAGTGACATTTCCTGGCCTGGTAATGCTTTTGCTGATGGTTTTTTCTATGCCTTCCTTGCATTATACGTGCACTGCAAAACTCTTATGAGCTTAGCCAGCCAGTTACCAAGCTCCAAATGAATGAATCCCCCCCCCCCAGAGGAATCGCAGCCAGAGACTGGTAAGATGGGGTGTCAGTGTGACCAACCTAAGACAGGGACTTCAGCTTCGCTCTGAAGAAGTTCCCGATAACGGGTAAGGCAAACAAGGCAATCCACCCAACATAAGACAGGCGGGTTCGCTTCTTTAAACAAAGACAGGCGGGGGGGGGGGAGAGATGATATTGGGAGCCATTGGGAGCTGTGCTAGCTTAAAGGCACATACAAGGAATTGGCTTACTTAAAGACACCAGGTGCCCAGGAAATAATTGAACTGCTTCAGACATTTCTAACTGTGGTGGGACTGATGTTTATTACTGTGCTAGGTTGGTCTGCCATTAAAACAAAATAAAAGGGGGAATCTGTGGAGCACATGGGCAGCAAAGATGGCGTTGAGAGTGGGTTAAGTGGGCAGAGCCTAATTTACTGTAGAGCACATGGGCAGACAAGATGGCACTGGGAGAGAGTAGAGTGGGCAGAGCCCAATTGACCTGCCTATCAGTGCCTAACCAGCCTGTGAAGGCTCAGGTGAATGATAGGGTGTGACCTTGACAGTGATTGGTTCCTCTTCCTCACATACCATGCCACCCGCCCTTTTTGTCTTTAAAAGGGGCTGCACTCTGTTAATAAACGAGTTTTTTACCTGCTGGATTTGGCTCCCCGCTGTATCTGATTGTCTCCCGGGCTGAGGGAGGCTGGGGAAAGGGCGAGCGCCGCACTTACCTTTCCTTTCTTCAGACCCTGTCTGTTTTTTGTGCAGATGAAGACCCAACAAGGTGCCAGTGGCTGTTGCCTGTCATCCGGCCTATTTGGGAGGCTGAGTTCTGATGGTCGGGACTCAGAGCCAGCCAAGGCAGGAAGGTCTGCGAGATTCTTATCTCCCATAAACGACCTCCTTCACCCCACCCTGAAAAAAGCCAGTTTTGGTGCTGTGGATCAAGTTATAGAGCCTCAGCCTTGAGTAAAAGAGGCTCAGGGATGAAACCGAGTCCCTGAATCCAATACCTGGGACTCACAAAAAAAAAAAAAAAAACATGAATAGTGGACACTTGTTATCTTACTACCAAAAAGGATGGATACATTCTTTTCTCTGGTACTTGTAGCCAAAGGTAAGGGGCCTCCCTTTATGTTCCTCTAAATCTCTCCTTCTCTCTATTATCTCTCCTGGCTTCAGTTGCAGGATAGAATTCAGATCATCCCAATTGAATGTGACCTTAAGTACCCTCCCCTACCCGCCTTTCTTGGGGTGGGGATCCTGGATGTACTCACCTCTGGGTGAAAGAAGCACCAGAAAGATGGGGGTAGGTATCCCTGAAACTCATACACACACACACACACACACACACACACACACACATACACACTCACCTAGACCAACTCTGACTAGCCTTTTCCAAAGATACTTTATCTCCTTTGGTTAACTGACCTAGGAGAGGAACATGATCCTCTATAAATGACTATTTTAACTAGGGCTTGCTAGTTGACACGAGATAAACAGAAGCTCAAAGGAAATGTTCTGGAACCTGTCTGGCTCAGGCTCACACTTGACATCCTGGCTCCTCAGTAGGCAGAGATCTGAGGATCAAAGATCGAAGCCAGCCATAAGCTGGCAAGGTGATAAGACACTTCTATGCATGGAACCACCAAAAATCCAGATGTGGAGCTGTGGTTCAAGTGGTAGAGTAGCAGCCTTGAGCATGAAAACTCAAAGAGACAGCTCCCAGATCCTCAGTTCAAACCCACACAAGAAATGGCCCCATTTGTTGCCCCTAGACTGCCTGGGCCTCAAGTGCTCTCTCACAGAGTGTGATACCACACTGGTCCCTGGGTAGTGTATCAGAGCCTTCAGAAATTGGGTGGTGAAAGCCAGGCCTTCGTCTTTGTGCGCTTTCAACCACACCAGCTTGAGGCAGAGCATGACAAGGCCAAAAACCTGAAGAGTGGAGAAGATCCCCCTGTGCCAAGGTGATTAGTGTGGGCTTCTTAGAGGCAGCACTTGAAAGGAGGTCTTCCTTAAGAAGGAGGATGGGACAGGGAGCACAGAGAGAAAAGATGCCATAGATAAAGGACAACATAGCAGAGCATGTTCCTTTCCAGCCAAGGCTGCTGGTTAGATACTCGGTAAAGATGTGCAAGACTGTCCGAGTCAGGCCTAAGGGGTCACAGAAGAACAGATATCCAATATTGGGATTTTGTCTTAGCAGTATGGGCTCACCTAGCACACAGGAAACCCTGGGTTCGATTCCTAGGTCCCACATCCACAGAAAAAGCCAGAAGTGGTACTGTGGCTCAGGTGGAAGAGTGCTCACATCAAGCAAAATAAGCTCAGGGACAGCGCATGTACCCCAAGTAAGAGCCCCAGCACTGTCAAGGTTAAACTTCACTCCAAGGGACCTGGGTGACAGGTGGATGGTGTGCCCTGTAGCACTTAGTAGATCCATACATGCTTTGTGTCTCCTTCTTTGACAGAGGGGATCTGGACACTCTTTCTGCCCTGGGCACCCCTGGACCCGGTTGTCAGCAACCTTCCAACGTCTTCCACTAGGACATGGAGCAGCTGGCCCCAGAAATTCTCAGGTACCGGTTGGGTGTGACGGGGGGCGGGAGGGATACAGGGCAGGCCTAAGAAGTCCTAGTAGGTCTGATCTGCGCCAGACATCCAGGCCATCCAGAGGAAGTGGATGGGAGCTTAGAAAGGGTTAGTGATGAGAAGGGGCCCCTTTTATGCCCATGGCCCTTCCCAGATTCTGAGCCTCCCTTTGCTGTCCCTAAGGGAGGTAGAGGAGGGTCTAGGTGGTAGTGTCTAGAGGAAGACTAGATGGAAATTGTAAAGAATGAGACATCATAGGCCATGCGCTGATGGCTCACGCCTTTCATCCTGGCTACTCGGGAGGCTGAGATCCAGAGGGTCTTGTTTCCCAGCACAAGGAGGAAATTTTCATGAGATTCTCATCTCTGATCTCCAACTTGAAGTGGTACCATGACTCAAGTGGTAGAGCACTGGCTTTGAGCAAATTCATCATCAAGGACAGTACCCAAGCCCTGAGTTCAAGTCCCTCATCCAAAAAAACAAGGAAGAAAGACACCCCTTGCTTGTCAGAGATGGTGAAGGAGTGGGGTTGCTGTTGTTGGGACACCAGGTTCTGGCCTCAGTGTACAGCCATTTTTAAGAACTCCCCACGTTTGCCCAAGTGTAAAGTTACAGCAGGTTGGGCATTGTCTTACCAAGAACTCCAGAGGTTGTGGCCTATCTTAGGCAGGGAGTGAGAGAATGGGAGTAGGGTTGGAGGGTAGTGTCGATTATATTCTCTCCAACCAAGGAAGAATGGCTTTGGATACTAGTTTCAAACTCTGAAAGTGAAGGGTGGCATATGCTTTATGGCCTGACAATTTGGATTTCCCCTGGTTGTAAGAAGGTGGCTGAAACCGGGCACTGGCAGTGTCTCACAAATGTCATCCTAGCTACTCAGGAGGCTGAGATCTGAGGATCACAGTTCAAAGCCAGCTTGGGTAGGAAAGTCTGTGAGACGTTAACTCAAGGGAAGCACCAGAAAACTGGAATTGGTGCTGTAGCTCTAGTGGTAGAGCGCACACCTTCAACTGAAGAGCTGAGGGATAGCACGCAAGCACACAGTTCAGACCCCATGACTGACAACCAAAATGCTGTGGCTGAGTTTTCTTCATAGTGGGGTGTATAGCAGGAAATGCCATGCTGTTTTATGAGCCATTCCAGATGTGTGAGAGGCTCTGAGTTTTGTCAACATTTGGTCTGAGATTGGTAGTGCCATCTTCTTGGAGTTTGGGATGTTCAGTTGCTCAGGGACTGCTGAGTCCTTGGGCTACCGTGTGTGTGTGTGTGTGTGTGTGTGTGTGTGTGTGTGTGTTTCCATGTGTGTGTATTTTCCCTGATCATTCTCTACCCACTTCCTGGGTGCTTGTCTGCCTCTTCCTGACCTTGGATGGAGCCCTTCCTCAATATCAACCTTGTCTTTAGTCCCCTATCATGGTCTACAATGAGTCCCAAATTGCCAGAGACCTGCATATTCCAACTTTTCCTTGGGACACAGGTCTGGCTGTCCATATCTTTGTCCTTATCCAGGGGATTCTGGGTCCTCAGAGCCGGCTGGCATATGTTCTCTCCTGCCTCTAGGGGCCAGGGTTACTCATGCTGTGTCCTGTCTTTTTCTCAGCTGGGACCCTGGCTGCATTTCCCACTCCCAGCAGGCTGGCAGTGGTGTGGGGGAAGGGTGGTTGCCAGTGGCTCTGGCCAACTCGACCTTGATAGCTGACTGAAGGCTCCCCAAACAAGGATAATCTGGGGCTACATGAGAGGTGAGGCCAAGGTGGCTTGGATGTATTTTTCGATGTCTAGGAAATGTCAACATACCTTATTGTAGGCAAATCTATCTTCTGGCAACAGCTGGGCCTCTCAGGTCCTTCTAGATAATTCTGGATTCCCAGAATAGAGAGCCATATACTTTAAATTCCAGGCCCAGGGAACTGGGGGATGAGAGACTGGTATAACCAGTACCTCAATGTTCTGGGGCATTAGTTTTGCCCTGGATGAGCTGAGCTACAATTGGGGGGCAGTCCTGAGTCATAGTCAGTAAACTCTCAAGCCAGATCAAGTGGTTTCTCTCTAAGTCCTTCTTGGGCTAAGGGGTTTGGGCCATGGCAGTAAGTTCTATGGAACCTGCCCCTCGATCTCAACATGGGGCTACAGGATCAAGTGAAGGACACTAGGGTTGCTTTTGGTAGTCGGCCCATGATTCCAGACCTTCATCTGCCCCCCTTCCTCAAGCACTAATGAGGAAATCAGGGCACTGAGCCCTCAGACTCCTGGGATAGTGACTGCTAAAAACAGCAGCCAGTTGGCTGTGGACTCCTGAGCCTACAAAACTTTCATGAGCCCAACTCAACACCTGACCAAGGTCTGACTGACAAATTTGCACTCTTGTGATACTCATGTGATGGGCATTATCTGGTGTGACATTTTACAGCTCCTGCCCCTCCTGGCCCAGAACTGTGGTCTGAGATAGTGATTTACTGCTCTGATCCAAATTGCACCCATGACAGATGCCATTCTGATGATCTTCATGCCCCACGGCTGGATACTTCTCTGCTACTGTGTCCTGCTCTGTAGGCAATAGCCTCCAAACAGGCTGCTATCAAGACTTGTAGGACACCTAGACATTAGTAGACCCTTAGGGACCCACTGGAAAGAACTCTGCCTAGAGCTACAGAGTAACGTCTAAGCAAGCCAGGTGTTGGTCATGGGGCTTGAACTTTGTGCCTGGGCGCTGTCCCCCAGCTCTTCACCTTACCACTTGAGTCACAGAGCAACTTCTGGTTTTCTGTAGGTTCCTTGGAG